>NC_133202.1:4287710-4387710 GCF_958299795.1 Porites lutea | reverse complement strand
TCACCAAGTTTTAAACCTGGTAGCCTGAGATGCGTCAAAGTTTGATCCCATGCTTTCTTTGCGACCAAGGGAGTCCCAGGAGACCTAAGGGGATTGTAGTGTACGCCATTTTCTCTGTCCCCCCATCCGGCCTTGTCATGACGCAAGTTAAAGAAAAGCCATAAAATTACCTTCTCATTGTAATCTCCCTACTCCCAACATTTCATTTTCTCCCTCCTCTCTATTATGTACCTTCCCCCTCATTAAAGGTGGTCAACAAGTGTGGGTCTCTTAAAATAAGGTAGCTAAGCTTTGACAACCTTTTGATATAAACAGGTCACCACCACATTACCGGGAAAAATACTCCGGCGTCATTCTTGTATTTAAAAAGTTTACAGAGGAACCTATTAACCAGTGCATTATATGTCACATTAAAAAGATCAATTTCGCTTCCCTAACAGAAAATTTGAAATGAAAAAAATATAGGTTAACCCTTTAAACCCTAATATCAAAATTCAAATTCTCATTTGTTATCTTTATACGTTTTCAATAGAATTCGTTGAAGTATCAATTAGATTCATTTTGTGTGATCATGTCCTCAATTCCCATGACCACTTTGTTTTATAAAGGAGTGATATTACAAAGAGAAATTTGACACTGGTCACTCTTAGAGCTTAAAGGGTTAAGCCGCCCTGTGGGAAAAAAAATCATGCAAGACCTTTTGCAAACTTTAAGACGGAATCCACTAGGAAATTGAGTAATTTTTATTCTCAGTGGACAAAAACCTTGTACCAGAATAGTTTAAAGAATATTGCATTCTTTTTGACATTTTTTAAGGATGTAATTAGTCATCTGTAATAACACCAAAGAAAATTTCTCCTGGGAGTCCGAGAAAATGAATGTCAAATTTCAAAAGAATTGTGAAAACACAGGTAAATCTCTGTCTCTCTTTCATATGAAGATGTAATTTTGTGAAATTTGACATTTATTTTCTCGGGCTCCCATAAGAAATTTTCTTTGGTGTTATTGCAAATGATATATTACATCTCTTGTTATTTGGGCGTGCCCCAAATAGAGTAATCGAGATGGCTTGTTTTGAAGCAAACTTGCAATAGGCACGCAATACGTGCTAACGTAAACAAGGCAAGTAAAAAGGAGAAGCGAGGCGAATGTCAGCCATGCGAACGTCCTGTACAAGGTAAGAGGCATGTTGGAAAGAAAGCTCCGCTAGCAAGGTACTTTATCCCACTTTTACGATCTCAAACATTAATCTGAATGTTCAGTATTTTTACCTCATCTAAATTTGGAAGTTTGAAGTCCGGAGATGAAAACTGTTAAAAATATTCGTACTATAACGGATTTTCGTCGCAATAAGACTTTGAGCGATGCTGAATTGTTCTGAGGTCGAGAGCGAAAGGAGATGTTGCGCAAAAATGTTGTTACTTGCAGCCTAAAAAGATTAAAAGAAAGATGACAAATACATTTAGGAATTGGTGAATGAACTTAAAAGGAATTGGCCTATTGTCGGTACTAAAGGAGCATTTTAATAGATTCACGTGCGTCTTTGCTCGTAAGTGCTAAAGTCACGTATGTGGGAAAAGTGTGGATAAGATACAGCTGTTTTGAGACGTTTATCTTGATGATCTTGTCTTACATATCAAAATGTACGAATCAGTATGTTAGGTTTTGGTATGGGGCTTTCGCGAACAATGTGTATTTGATAATGTGTGACATTTCTTTGACGAGAGGATCGAAATGCACCAATCATACAGTCTAGTGAGTCTCTTATTGAAATAAACCACCCATCATGAGGCAGCGTTTATTCGACGGTGGCGTTTAATGGAGGAAATACGGTACGATTAGTACAATCACTCCCAAATATACGCTCCCACAGAGTCTTGTTGAAATCTGTTTCAGGATTCGACACTTTTATACTAGAAATACGGTTTTAATTTCCGTGTAATTGCTACCACAAGAGTAAAATATTAAAAAAGCCGAGTAACATTAAATAAAAATTATGAAAAATTCAACTGTGTTATTGTTGAATTGTGTTTGATTGCTTCCGCCAGTGCAGTACAGTCACCAGTACCAAGTCCATTCCATGACAAATTCAACTGTGTTATTGTTGAATTGTGTTTGATTGCTTCCGCCAGTGCAGTACAGTCACTAGTACCAAGTCTATTGGATGACAAATTCAACTGTGTTATTGTTGAATTGTGTTTGATTGCTTCCGCCAGTGCAGTACAGTCACCAGTACCAAGTCCATTCCCTGCCAAATCCAACGGTGTTATTGTTGAATTGTGTTTGATTGCTTCCGCCAGTGCAGTACAGTCACCAGTACCAAGTCCATTCCCTGACAAATCCAACGGTGTTATTGTTGAATTGTGTTTGATTGCTTCCGCCAGTGCAGTACAGTCACCAGTACCAAGTTCATTGTATCTCAAATTCAACTGTGTTATTGTTGAATTGTGTTTGATTGCTTCCGCCAGTGCAGTACAGTCACCAGTACCAAGTCTATTGGATGACAAATTCAACTGTGTTATTGTTGAATTGTGTTTGATTGCTTCCGCCAGTGCAGTACAGTCACCAGTACCAAGTCTATTGGATGACAAATTCAACTGTGTTATTGTTGAATTGTGTTTGATTGCTTCCGCCAGTGCAGTACAGTCACCAGTACCAAGTCCATTCCCTGCCAAATCCAACTGTGTTATTGTTGAATTGTGTTTGATTGCTTCCGCCAGTGCAGTACAGTCACCAGTACCAAGTCTATTGGATGACAAATTCAACTGTGTTATTGTTGAATTGTGTTTGATTGCTTCCGCCAGTGCAGTACAGTCACCAGTACCAAGTCCATTCCATGACAAATTCAACTGTGTTATTGTTGAATTGTGTTTGATTGCTTCCGCCAGTGCAGTACAGTCACCAGTACCAAGTTCATTCCCTGCCAAATCCAACTGTGTTATTGTTGAATTGTGTTTGATTGCTTCCGCCAGTGCAGTACAGTCACCAGTACCAAGTCCATTCCCTGCCAAATCCAACGGTGTTATTGTTGAATTGTGTTTGATTGCTTCCGCCAGTGCAGTACAGTCACCAGTACCAAGTTCATTGTATCTCAAATTCAACTGTGTTATTGTTGAATTGTGTTTGATTGCTTCCGCCAGTGCAGTACAGTCACCAGTACCAAGTCTATTGGATGACAAATTCAACTGTGTTATTGTTGAATTGTGTTTGATTGCTTCCGCCAGTGCAGTACAGTCACCAGTACCAAGTCTATTGGATGACAAATTCAACTGTGTTATTGTTGAATTGTGTTTGATTGCTTCCGCCAGTGCAGTACAGTCACCAGTACCAAGTCCATTCCCTGCCAAATCCAACTGTGTTATTGTTGAATTGTGTTTGATTGCTTCCGCCAGTGCAGTACAGTCACCAGTACCAAGTCTATTGGATGACAAATTCAACTGTGTTATTGTTGAATTGTGTTTGATTGCTTCCGCCAGTGCAGTACAGTCACCAGTACCAAGTCCATTCCATGACAAATTCAACTGTGTTATTGTTGAATTGTGTTTGATTGCTTCCGCCAGTGCAGTACAGTCACCAGTACCAAGTTCATTCCCTGCCAAATCCAACTGTGTTATTGTTGAATTGTGTTTGATTGCTTCCGCCAGTGCAGTAGAGTCACCAGTACCAAGTTCATTCCCTGCCAAATTCAACTGTGTTATTGTTGAATTGTGTTTGATTGCTTCCGCCAGTGCAGTACAGTCACCAGTACCAAGTCTATTGGATGACAAATTCAACTGTGTTATTGTTGAATTGTGTTTGATTGCTTCCGCCAGTGCAGTACAGTCACCAGTACCAAGTTCATTGTATCTCAAATTCAACTGTGTTATTGTTGAATTGTGTTTGATTGCTTCCGCCAGTGCAGTACAGTCACCAGTACCAAGTTCATTCCCTACCAAATTCAACTGTGTTATTGTTGAATTGTGTTTGATTGCTTCCGCCAGTGCAGTACAGTCACCAGTACCAAGTCTATTGGATGACAAATTCAACTGTGTTATTGTTGAATTGTGTTTGATTGCTTCCGCCAGTGCAGTACAGTCACCAGTACCAAGTTCATTCCCTGCCAAATTCAAGTGCGTTATTTGAAGAAGCGAGCCAAGAGTACGAGCTAAGAGCAGATGAAGGGTACAACTCTTTTCGTTTTTACATTCTTTAATGCATTCCAATGCAACTGAGAGCGTGGCGTTATCCTTTACCTTCTTAGCAATACACGAGACGAAAGCCTTTATCGCTTCTTCCGATTCCGAAGCTAGCATGCCGCATGTGAACAAAAGCACCTGTTTAAGCTCTTTAAAATATCTGTCGTCGGCAATTAAGGTTTCTGGACAAATTTTGTTGTCTAGAACCTGGCAACAGAGGTGAAATGCTGCAAACAGTTCCTGAAATGTTTTATGTAAAAAGCAATAGTTCAGAGATGGTCTCACTTTTTTAGGGCTACACTCAACGGACAAGAAGCCGAATTCAGGTAATTCTTCTGAGCAATTTTTAAACTCGCCTTCTTCGAGGGACATGTTATTATGAAGCAGACCGTTCCACGCGATGGAGCCAAGCTGTCTTAGTTGAGGTTTGTATACTTTAGTGAGGTCTTCGCCCTTGGTATTTGGTAATCGTAATCCTTTCTTTTTCCTATATCTTCTAAGAACACACTCTACCATTTCTAGATACAGCTGTGTACCACTTTCTGCAAAAATACCATCAGAGTCCTCACAAAGAAGACAAAGAAGTACAGTGTTTAAAGGACTTTCTGTCAACTGTTGGAGGTTTTCGTCAGACTCTAGTTTGTTTATAAGCTTCTGGGCCAAATGCGGTTCCGCTTTGAAATACCTGAAAATGAACTTTCTGGCATCTTCTTTGGTGAAACCTTCAATTTCTAGCAAGGTATCGCAGCACTCACGCACCTCCATCCCAACCTCTTGTCGTGCTGTAGCTACAATGTAACACTTTGGTAGCACTCTTCCTTGCATGACTTCCTTAAACGCTGCAAACACATTGGCAGGCAACTCATCCAATCCGTCAAGTACCAGTAAAATTTCGGGCTGATTACAGCGAATGAATTTGAAGAATTCATCCTTATCTTCTTTTGTGCAATCTCGAGGCAGAAGTTGGTCATCAATGGCGTCCCAAAGGACAGACTTGAAGATTTCGTTCGCTTTCTCTTTTTCAGATCGAGGGAGAGGTTGTCCTTCGGTGGCCTTCGAAAGGCAAGACTCTATTTCTCGGCATTTAAGCAGTAAAACAGCTTGGAAAATTGGAAAAATACTTCCTGAAGGATTTTCTTGTTTGTTCACTGCCCAATCGTAAGCAAGTTTATTACAGAATGTGGTCTTTCCTATACCTGGCCTCCCTTCAACTAAGACCGTCCTAGGATGAGCGCATTCTTCGTGGGGTTTGAAGATATCTTTCATAGTAACAGTTTCATCAGTCTTTATTCCCCGTTCTTTCTTTCTGCTCACTATTTTGAGTCTGGTAAAGTTGTTATCAAGGCTTAATCGAAACTTTTCCCACCATGGAAAGGGTGCAAACCATCTCTCACGGGTGCTGTAGAGTTGGCGAATGCCATCAACAAATCCAGTTGGGTAAAAACCACCTGAAAATAAAAGATATATCGTGTTTAAGTCGAACCCCCACTTTAAAGACACCACCTTAATACGGACATCTCGTTGTTTTATGGACAGTTTCCTTTAACACTGGCAAGAGCCCTTATATCGTCTCAAAATTCAACCCGCTTTAAATGGACACCTGTGTAAGTAAGCCACCTTTGTAGAGTGCATGGCATATGACTACTAATTCGAGGGTCATACAGATGTTTCGAGATCCTCCGAGTTTCCACTGACTTTTCCCCCTTGAGAAAAACAAGTTGCACTCTTTTAAAGCAAAACATTGAAATTATTCCCTTTACACTAAGTCTTTATTGCTTTGTGGCGCCTCAATCTAAAGGCAGCGAAACGACGATCACGGTTATAATTCTTTTCATGTATTCGCTGATAGAGCAATTTTCAATCTCTAGCGAAAATCACTCTATTACAAGCACAGTCTGTTAATAAAGATCAGCTTAATCAAAACGATGGCGCCGGCAACCAGTGTCACTAAAACTTAAGGTAATTCCCTTGTTTTGCACTGCGCATCACCTACTGCGCATAACATGACGACATCAAAGCTGGTGGTGATTTTCACCAGTCACCTGAAAAGACGTAACGGCCTTCTTTTTAGTTTTAATCGTTTTAATTGTGATTCTGACAACCCTCCCCGGCTAAAATGGTGTTGGGCTTAAAACTCGCCCCAGTCCCCGCGCGTAAAATGCCCATTTGAAGCCGGAATTGCCCCTTTTGTTGTCTCTGCAAGGAAAGAAGAACGGTGTTCCCCCTTTTTTTTTAATTGGTTATGGCTAGAAGAAAAAGATATTTAAAGGAGAAAAAAAAATCTGGTTAGTAGAAGTTTTATTATTTTTTTTATAAGAATGACGTAAAATGCCGCATTTGGAGACACAGTATAAACGGTTCACGTTTTAAATTACTTCCAAGATCGAGCAATTTAAAGTCACTATACTGAAAAATTACAGCCCAGATCAACAAACGGGCTTTAGATTTTAGTATATTTCAAAGGTTTTTTTTTGTACGAGAATGATTTTTGACGGTTGTTCCAGCTTCGAACATTCCGTGCGCAACTTGGCAAAAACACATAGAATAACGGGCTCGTGGGGCGAAATCAAGCAAGGTGACCCCATCCATTTACTGCAGATTTTCAATGCACTGACTGTCAATTGGACCAAGTTTTAAAAAAACTTGATAGTACACCCTTGTTAGTTAGACGGGGTCTAGGGTTTATCGTTCATATCCGAGAAGACTAGAAAGTCTAACCGTTTGCAGATGTCTTTCCAAAGGCAGCACGTTCTCCTCAGATATTTAAAAAACCCTGAGTGTTGGTCCGGCCGGGGCTTGAACCAGCGGCCTCCAACTCGGCAGACCTGCGCTTAACCAATTGAGCTAACCAGGCGGGGTTAATGAAGTGCGGTGGATATGAAGCCCGGCCAACTTCATTGTCATGTTTTTGTTCGCTTTTTTGGACTTGACCGTGCACCTTTCATTGTGAACTAACGGACCAATAGCAACGTCCTATAAATTTATTCAGTCATAATTTGTGAACCAAGACAAAACATTGTACACGCTCAGCGAGCCCTCAACAGAACCTGCACCCCATTGTTTCCATCTTTGATTTTTGCAGGCTTTCAGAACCTGTCTCCTCTACTAAACTAACGGGACCACTTGCACTATTTTCCTTCCCATGACCTGGACATTCAAGAACAAAAATAGCCAGAATTTCAGCCGTCTCCTCGAGTCGCAAACTTTTTTGTTTACGACATTATTAAAAAAAGTTGCTTCTTCTTTCGGAACATGTAAATTACATAACTTGAAAGATGAGTGCCCTTAAATGCAGAAACTAAATTCTGTCACTGAATTTGAAGCATAGATTTCTTCGAGAATCTCTTGATTGATTCTAATTTTCCAACAATTTAAGGTCGAGATTTTGAACATTGATATCTGCTGTTATTGACGGCTCTGTGTAAGCATAGTATTTTTGAATAAAGAAAGAACAATGAAGAAGCAACTAGTTTTAATAATGTAGTAACCAAAAAATACACCATTAAATCTGGATGAAAACGTAATTGTGAAGTGTTTTCATAAAGGCCCATTGGTTTTATGTAATGCTTTAGTTGTGTAGACGCTGTATTTTCAGTCAATTTTTCGCACGTTTCTTCGATAGTTTGCCGATAAAACGCAAATGGTTTAAAGAGCAAAAACGGTTGTAAACCTAAAAAGAAACTAATTATACTGTTCAATAAATCTTTGTAATTAGCAATTATTGAATGAATAATAAATGGCTTTATTATAGTTGCTACATTTTGCATGATGTGCCGTGTGCTTTTGTTCATATTTATTGTTTCAAGGAAATGTGTTAGTCGGTTGCTCTATTCATACTTGCTGGCTACTTCAATTTTTATTGCAACCCCTGCAGCCGGATCGGCCACTTGGTTGAAAGCCGGCTTTAATCTACCCACCACTTAACTGAGGGATTGATATGGCTGTATTGCGGACTGCTTAACAAAAGACTTATCCCACGCAAACGGCGATTATTTTCCTAGCACATTGCAAATCCTCGTACTCTAGAAGCTGGTTCCGAGTTATGAAGCCCTTCAGACGTCTTTGTTATAATATATAGATTTAGCCGGGGCTAAAAGTGAGGCTCCCATTAATAAATTTATAATTCAAATCAAACAATAAACTTGTATTTCACAATTCAGTTAACTTTAGAGCACATTCATGTGACTTTTGAGGGAAAGGCTAAGTGATCTTAGAGAAAAATAATTTGCAGACAGCCCAAGAGTGAACCAAATCTTACATCGAGTTGATAGCCTCATATGTACACCTAAAACTGGCAATCACCTTCGATCACATTTAAAAGCCATAATGGCTCTTGATCGCCGTACAGTAATTAGGTCTGGAAAAAAATCAGGCCCAATTTTTTGCGTTCGAGACGTTTAGTTTACAAAATCTTGCCAACAAATCTGGGAACGTGTAAACCAACCCTTTATGCCATTTATACATCACATCTGAGTTGAAATAGTACTATGAGGCACTGTTTTTATCATACAGACCTCGGACAGAATGCAGTATTTCACAATTTTGCAATACAAATTGCACTCATTCAATATTCTGGAGAATCGAAGCATGCGTGGGCTTTTAGCTAAACCGTTAAAAAAATTTCCAAAATCATCTGTACGGCCAGCCGGTTCTCATTTTTGCAGGGCGAGATGTGGTCGAGTGTTTGAATAAACATTAATACAGTTACGCTCCAACATAATAAAGAATTTACTATGTTTATTTTTTATTTAATGGTTTTATCGATGGGTAATCTTCAATTTTGAAAAGCGTTTGATTCGCGGATATACATATATATATCCGTTTAGCGGATAGCCTGTTTTGACAGCTGTCAATTGATCACAACATTGATGTCCAATATGTGTGCATTATCAGTTTTCCTGCGCTCCCAAACTGACTAGAAAGTATGAGATTGAACATTGATCGCGATCTAGTAAAACAATAAACTGGTCAGCGGACAGCTTCCAAATAAATCACGTCACCTCGATGACTTGACATATGAACCCGCGATATGCTCATGTGATACTGGTCAGTGGCTATCCTGTTTTGACAGCTGTCAATTTGTATTGTAAAGCAGTAGCAGTTTATGCAATGTGTTACTCTCTTATTAATCCTTGTGGATACTGAACTTAAGGAACTTTATTTGCCCTTGTTAGTAACCGGATCTACACTGTACAATGTGATGGGTGTGAAAACACATCTGTCAGTATCAGTGAAGCTGAGATAAACCTTACTCTCCGGGCTGTAACCACTTATGTCCTATGTTGCAATTTGGCTCCAAGCATGTCTGCATTGAAGATGTGCATATTTTCAAAGATTGTCATAAAAAGACACTATTTTTGTTGTGGATTGGGACATACTGTATAAGCTGTGTGGTTCGGAAAACAAGTGGAGTAAAGGATTTGTCCTCTCTGGTAAGATATGATGGCAGTTCTTTAGCTGCAGTAAGGCATGTTCAAAGTATCGTACCTGTCGTACGACCACGCCCAAATATACGCTTCCACAGCGTCTTGTATACACTTCTAAAACGCTGGTGTACACCTTGATCATGGAGAACTCTTTTGCTTGAACCTAAAGCTTCACTTCTAGCACCTGCAGGATCACTGCTTGCCCCTTGCTTAACTTTAGAACTTATAAAATTATAACTAATTATTTCGGCAAAATTCATGCCCAGTTCATAGCCTGGGGCCAGGCTCTTTAGTGAGGGGAAAGGGCTATAAACTGAAAGTGGGGAGCGAGGGGAGGAAAGTTGTTTTTTTGCAATCTAATTTAATACTTCATACTTGTTGTGCCATCTTTTGACTCGAATATTCGATTTGTGTACTTTCACGTTTAAGGTGCGCGTGCGCAGGTATATTTTCCCATCAAATTTTTTATTTATTTTGTAGCCCGAATAGACTTCTTTGGCTTGTTTGTTTTGTTTTCCCAATAGAGGTCCTAGAGGAACTTGACCCATTGTCTCTTCATAAATTGTGCGTAGATATCCAGTGAACACGATGTAATTAGAAAGAATTAGTTCTCTAGAGTATTATCACATGACCCGTATTGGGAAAACCAAAACATACAAGCTAAAGAGGTCTATTGCGCGAACTCCTTCCTTGTTTTTTTGTGAATATCTTGAAAGATAAACCCTCTTAACTCGAAAGAGGGCAGCTACACCGAGAGCATAATCATGTATACTTCGATCTACTAGCTTAGAAGTTTAAAAAATTGCAAAAAAATGGCAAAAATCCGAATGTTGGGCGGTAACATGGTCATCGAGAAATGAACATTTTGAAGACAAGAAATGAAGGCAAAGACCGAAAGTCCTAAATAAAGCAGCTAAAAGCTACGTACAAGAGAGGAACTTGGCAAGGTAGCCTGAACAGTTAGCAAGCCAAGTCTGGAGCAGGTTTGTCATCTTAAAAATTGGAGGTAAAGTTTAGCCGTGTCTATATCAGATATAAAAGACACATTAAACATTAATTCCTTTTGTTTTTTCTTTATGAATTATTAACGATTTCCTAAAGCTCTCGTAAGCGACCACTCCGTATTGTTTACTATGCGGTCGCTTACGAGAGCTCATTTCCGACCAGCTCTAGTTACGACCACTTTTTCGAATTTCCCGGATGGTCGCGTAAGAGAGCTTTGACTATGTGTTCCATTGTGGACTTTCACCAATTCCCCCGTAGAGCCCTTTTTGGTGTTTTCTAAATTTAACCCGCTTAAAACGGACAAATAATGACGCGGACACTGTTTATAGTCCTTAATTGCAGAACTTATCTGCAGATCTTACATGTTCCTTTATCACTGCTTTCTTGTCCGGCGGATGTCAAGGCATCTAACTTTTCTCTAATGGCTGTTATTTCATCTTTAATCTTCTCAAATTTTTCTGTGTCTGGGGATACAAATATAAGCAAAACTTCCGTTAGTTGAAAATATACTAAGTATTGAAAAAGGTAAAGGGCGGCGTGGTTGCCTAATGGTTAGTGCTGTGAACTTTGGATCGAAAAGAGTTTCGGACTGAAGCCTTGGCGGCAGTCACTGCGTTGCATTCAGTGTGCCTCATTCCACCCAAGTGTATACATGGGTACCAGCGAATTTTATGCTAGGGGTAAACATGCCTTGGACTAGCATCCCATCCATGAAGTGGCAGAAAAATTCCTCGCCGTGGCAATGAATATCGGAACAAGCTCTGGCCGGATGGCCCAGTTTGGCTCGAACGTAGAGGATTGAAACTCAGGGACCTGTTGTTACTGCAATCTCACGATTATGGGGATTGTCCTAGCAAATCGCAAAGCCTGTCATTCTCCTCAAATTTGTTTGTCAAAAGACGTAAATTCCTTCAACATCTTCATTGCTTGAAACACTAGAATACTAATACTGCCCACATGCAAATTGCCTTCATTTGTTAAAGTTTCCAATTTCTCGCCCATGCTTTCTAGTTCGCTTTGATCTCTTCGAGGTCTTCTGTGATTTTTTTCTGGGGAAGACATTCATTGTAAGTTGAATAGTACAAATATAACTAGACTGCAAAAAATTCGTTTTGTTTTCTTAAAATCGGTATAGCGTAGCGTGCGCGCGAGCCTTTTTCAAACTCACTCCAGGGGCCTGTTTCTCGAAGGTCCGGGTAACCTTTCAGGCCCGAAATCAAATATTTAAATAGAAATGTAAAGGATAAGAGCGCGGGTCCTGGCTAGCAAACTACTCCATTTTGTTCCATTAACTGATAGTTTTGTCACGTTAGATGTAAAACTATTGAAACCTCTATCTTGTATGTGAACAACAGCAGCTTTACGGGCCCGTTAATTATCGGGTCTTTCCAGAAACGGGCCCCAGACCTTTTGTTTGCGCGTACTTGAATACGCAAAAATACGGACTCCCAGAGACAATAGGCAAAGTTCAGCCTCTTGACGTTTAGCCTGTTCACAGACCTTCTATTTTCTCTTTACAGATCATCAGGCGCGCTTATGCAGTTCTTTCGACAAAATGGCCGGAGGGCAAGCTTGGCAAGAAATCTCTCCGGCATCGATGAAAGGATGCCAATACTGATCACTATTCGCTCGTTTGACAAATGTGGTATTGCTGTCCCACCGACTGGGGAACGGTATAATGAAATTAACATTAGTATTAATTGGTCACTCCCGTGACAATGAGGACCTAATATGGTTCTATGACGAAAGCGATAAAGAATGATAAATGCAAACTTACAAAAGAAAAATGAACGCTAGATACTTTATGGCAACTTCGTTTGAAAAATCTTTTATCAGTTCAATTGAAATGTAAGGTTCTTGTTCAAAATATAACAATAAAGCTTGTTCGATATTAGGCACTGATGGATGGTAAGGTAAATGAATGCATATTGCTTCATAAAGGGCAAGAAAAGAGGAAGGTCTGAAAACTGGAACTCTACGGTATCAACAGACGAGAGCTTCCCAAGAATGTTGGGAACAAGGGAACATATCCATTCACTTTTAAGGCTCAATGGATAAGAAAAGCATTGATTTCCTGCTTTGGAAGGATGTTCGATCAATATGTTTTTTTCCATCAGGCCCTTATTGGACAACACTTCAGCTATTTCGCCTGTCTCTCACTCAGTTAATTGCAATGTTGTGACTTGGTTGCTACAGGACTGAGGCCTTGAGTCAATTTTCCTCTTCATAAATAAAATGGACACCTGTTTGTTACGTGACAAAAACTAAAATAAAAGGGAAAGGAATGTGTACTGCGCGCGAGAAAAAAAAATCAACAGTTTGGAATATACCAGGCAGAAAACAGTGACAGGCTAGCCGATCTACATAGGCTGAAAGTAGCTTGATATAAAACTGTTTTGCAAATTGCAACTGGAATGACACGGCTTCTGTAAGGTACAAACAAGGTGGCTTCTTGTCCTTTTTATCAGGAAGTTTAGAACATACCTTTTTCTTGGTTTGCTTCCTCTACCGGATCTGCTGTCAAACGTTCTAGCCTGTCGCTGATGTTCTTTAGTTGTTCTGTTTATTATCAAAAAATGCACATAATGCACCCAAAATTTTGCATGACCTTGGACTTCAATTTGTGTGCAACGACTGTAACACCCGGGAGAAATTGGGAAACATGGTTACAAAAAATAAAGCAGAGCGCAAACAAAGTGTATTATGGGCAACACAAAAGTTGCGTATAAACCCTGTAGATACATGCAATATAGGAGGACATGTAAACGTATCTTTACTGCTCATCAGGCAAGTTGTGACAATGACACGTCAAAGGTTCGAGCGTTTCTTATCATGGGTCAGGGTGTGATAACGGGTGTGTCGTCGCTTGATGATCTTTAAGTAGAGGAGAAAGAGGGAAGGGCAATTACTTGGGAAATGCTTAACTCCATGTGAATAAAAATAAGATTGAAAATGAAAGTATAGGGAAAACTTGACTCGTTGGCTTGAGGATAAGTACTGTATTTATATGAAAAGCAGACAGTATTAATTGCACGTCAAGGTAAGTTCTTGAATCAGGCTTGCATTATGATGGAAGGTAAATTTTGTGGTTCAACTCCCTTGTTCAAAATTTTGTTTTCAGCAAAAATATTTTTTGTTTTAATTCAAATTTTTGTGTACGGTCATGTACGATACTGAGCACAAACAACAAAATGAAAATTGATCACACAAAATGAGAACATGTTATTTGGTTGAGGAGGTCGTAACTCTTATCTTACAGGGGGAGGTCAGGAATTAAGAGGGCTACCCTACTGATTTTAATAACGACTGAGATTCCCCCACCCAACAGACTGAGTCATCTTAAAAAGGTGTCTTAATTTTACAAGGGAATTGATTATTAAACCCTTTTAATGGCCAACATACCTTCAAGTTTGTCTCGTGAGTTATCGCTTTCTCTCTTCAATTCCTTTACCAATCCTTAAATGAAACAAATAGGTACAATAAGATAGTGAAGAAAACACAGTTCAAGTGGCTAAATACCAAATGTTTGTTTTGTTTAAACACCTTAACCCTGTTTAAAACAAATCGGATTTGATCTCAAAACATTGCAAGTGATTTTGGTGAGTATTAAAGTTTGTCTTGTGTGGTTATTTCTGTCTTGGGGATTAGAACTTGCCTTAAAGTCTTAGACTTATAAACAAAGTCTCAGCATCTTTGACTTTATTACTGTATTTGCAACCCCTTCCTGATATAATCAGTTAAACATGTTGGGAAAAGAAACTGCATTACTTGCAAAGGTAAAAGAAGTCTAAGACATTAGTAGTGTTTCGCAGATTTATGTGGAACTTTCTTTTATTTGGAAAGAAGGCTGGGATAAGAGCATAAGCTGTGTACTTCAGTTGCACAACGTATTTGCACAACTATATCTGAACAGCCTATGTAATTTTGCCTGCTTTTGTTTGACTTTTTTCAATCAACACGGTTTACAAAGGGAAATGCGTCAATTAGCAATCCTACTGAAATGGAATACTCTGGAAGGTTTTTGAAGCTGTTTAAAACACTCACAGCCCGTGTTTTATCACTGGTTAAAACTTTTTGCGCTTTGTGCTCAATTTTAACTAATGATAAAACAATTCTGTTCTTATTTTGAACATTACTTAAACTGATTCCTGTAACCAAAAACTCTGTACATCACTTGTTAGTCACGACAATCTCAAAGTGCATCTTCTGCAGCTGTGACTGACCTCTTAGTTGAATGAATTACTCTTAAACACATGAATTTGCACATTAGCACATATGTTTTAACATACTTATAATAATAACTAGTTATTCTTTAGTTTATGTGTATTCAGGATTTAATTATTGTAACTAATAAATTATTACTATTTATCATTGTCTGCATTATAAATTACATATGAAGATCCTCAATATAGTCTATAGTACTGTATTGAATTGAGTATAGTATTACATTGTTATTTCGTTTATCCACAATAAATATTCGTGGTGCTTTTTCAAGTTACCTTCAATCTCATCAAGTCTGTCTTTGCTGCTATCATCATCTTTCTTCCACTCCCTCAGTAATTCGTGGTAGTGTTTCTCGATGACAGGATCCATACTCTCAGTATTCAGCTTATTGATAGCGGTGGCATCTGCACCCAGTCCTACCAATGCATTACTGATATCCTGCCAATAGGAGTTAAATGTTGCATCATCCACAGATGCCTGGCTGGCATGTCCATAGACATGGTTTCTGTAATACTTCACCCTAGCTATGTTGGCTTCAGCACTTGTATCTGCAGCAGGTGGGAGATTATCCCAACCGGTGGTTGGAGGAATCAAGCCACATATATTCCTTAAGAGCAACATCAGCAGTGTGACATCAAAATCTTTTGAAGATACGGATGAAGGTGTAGAGGGGTACAGCTTGGCCCATTGAGTGGGGTTGAGAATTCTCTTCTTTCTAAGTGTCTGCAGTATTGGATGTACAGGAGGCTTTGTAAGAACTCCATGTAGGCCTGCTGGTAGATGAATGCTATCAAACTTGTTTCTCAGTGCCTGGGATCCTACATCCACAAGAAGACGACACAGATGAGCATAATTTGTTGTCTCCTTGGTAGATGGATATGAAGGTGTAGCTGCAGAGGCCATGTTGAATAAATTCTGCTAGCTGTAAATTATGAAAAATAAAATTTTCAAAAAATTGCAATAGGAAAATGGGCAACCATAATTTTAGAGGCACAAAGAATGTAGCACATATGCAGCATTTATTAAAGTACATTGAGTGATCAACCCAAAGGAATTAATTACACAGGGAACAAAGCTAAACAAGGACTCCACTGCATGGTGGATGCATATGACAGTGTAGCAGCTGAAGCCATGTTGAATAAATTTTGTTAGCTGAAGACTATTTAAGGTACTTCCCTTGTTTTGCACTGCGCATCACCTAGTGCGCATAACATTGCCACTTCAAAGGTGCAATGATTTTCACTGGTCGCCTAAAAAGGGGTAACTAATTGGCCTCTTTTGTAGTCCAAATGCTTTTAATAGCAATTTTGATAATTCTACCTGGCTAAAAAAGTGTTTGTCTTGACACTCGCCCCAGTCTTCTTACACAAAATGATCATCTAAAGTGGGAATTATCCCTTTTTTGTCGTTTTGCTATGAAACTAGAATGGTAACATTTTTTTTGGCGTTTTTTACTCGTTATGGTCACACAAAATATATGTATTAGGGAGAAAAAAGTCTGGATAGTAGAAGTTGCATTTGTTTAGATATGAATGACGTGGAATTTCCACATTTAGAGCCACAGAGGACACAGAGAGGTACAAGATAATCTTAAAACTGCAGTCCATTTCTGTGCATGTAATTTGAAGTCTCTTTTAAAACTGAAAAAATATAGCCCAGGAAAACAGACGTGCTTAAGGTTTAGTACATTGTAAGATTCAATAGTGCTTGCTACGAAATAAGAATTCTTGAAGGTTGTTTAAGTTTCAAACACTTTGCACACAAATAGGAAAAAATACTCAGAATTACAGACACGCTAGTCAAGGCAAAAACAAGCACTGTGATCTTTTTATTGCAGATTTTGAATGTTCTATTATACGACTGACATTTGAGGCAGGTACAAAAGTCGGACCGGATCAACTCGGACCGCCAGTCCGGGTCGGATCAACTCGGATCGACTCGGACCAACTCGGATCGAATAAAAAAATAAAAATAAAATAAAATTGGACTCGGATCATAAAAAACAAACAACTCGGATTATAAAAAGAAAAATAAAATCAGTCGGTATATCTTAACTTTCACCAGCCATTTTGTTTTTTTCTCACGAACTCGTGGTTGCGTAAATTAATTTTATTTTTATTTTTGTTAATTTTAATGATACACTAGTGAGCAGCACACATACACTTCCAGTGAACATTTTTAACTTGGAAGGAGGAGAAATCATGCTTGCCCGGGACAACGAAAATTTTCATACCCTAGGCGAGAATTGAACTCACGACCCTCCGAATACTACATGTTTATCGGACGTTCCAACCACTGAACCGGAGGGTCGCGAGTTCGATTCTTTCCCTGGGCATGTGTGCTGCTTACTAGTGTATCATTAAAATTAAGTTTCAGAAGTCCTGCAGAAAAAAAAAAAACAAACCGGAAAAAACAAACAAACACTCTTCGGTAACTATCTAAATGCGATCAACAGACCAGGCTTTTGATGATTTTCTCATCAATAATTCAGTAGTCTAATAAATAAGAAAATATATACGTTCTAGGCGACTGAAACTATCATTTCTTTACTGTCCAACCACAACCACGAACTTATAACATGATCCGAGAGGAACTGGCACTAGTAAAACAAAATGGCGCCTGAAAGACACGGAGAAAAAAAGGATGATCTGGCCTTTTTTACCCTCCAAATGGGTTAAACTTTCAGTTTTGCTGATTTAATTTAATTTTTTTTGATTGCTCCGAGTTGATCCGAGTCCAATTTTATTTTATTTTTTTATTTTTTATTCGATCCGAGTTGGTCCGAGTCGATCCGAGTTGATCCGACCTGGACTGGCGGTCCGAGTTGATCCGGTCCGACTTTTGTACCTGCCTCTGACATTTGTGCCAAGTTTGAAAAAATCTGGAAAGTATAAACATTTTTAAGGGAATAAACTTAGTGCGCAAAATGAAATCGTGACAAGAGATGATAATTCTCCTCCCTCGGCCAAATTGCAACAGTGACGGCAAAGCCGACAATAAGCAACAAGCATTTATAAACACCGACACGAGACGTTTTAAAATTCAGATGGGCGACATGGGACCACCTCCCCCCACCCCCGACCTCTGGCAGGGCCTCTTAAATAGCCACAAGGAATTGTAGTACAGCTAACCTCAAGGACAAAAATTTCCACTAATTTTCTTTCACTGAATATTACTACAATGCATACACACGTTTAGAGCACTTAGAAAAGGACATTAAGTCATGCACCCAAAGTTACACAGGGTACAAAGCTAAGGATTCCATAGCAATTAGGATTTTTTAACCAGTGCAAAAAGTGCCTCAGGGGGCCTGGGCTCCAGTCTACAGTCATAAACCGTCTCTAAAGAAGAAACTGTTGCAAAACTGTATTTAAAAAAAACTGCAGACTATATGAACCGTAGTGTTTCTCAATTTCATATAATTTGATTGGTTTAAAAATGTCAATTGAATTCTCCTTCAACTCCTCTTTTTATCAAATTAAAGTTTCATTTTTGGCGTGCTTGAGAGGCATGGTCGTCTCCCCTCACTGTCCATTTGATAGGCTGATCTTTACATGACTTGATCATGTGATCAACTTTTGGTAAACACGAAAACAGTTCACTTTTGAAAACGTTTGTTAGCACAAGCTGAAAGAGCATTAAACATAGGTAACCTAAGAAATTTCAGCCATATATCTCAAAAGTAGCAATTGCAACAGCCGCCGAAAGTTAGAAGCATTTGTATGAGAGAGACAACTTTTGCCATCCAGCCATGCTTGTTGCATGGTTTTCCATATAAATCCTTAAATTTCGAAATTTTCCAAACTGTCATGAAATATTTCCTTACAACAACAACAACAACAGTTTATTTCTACTTCTGTAGACAACTAAAAGACTTATTAAGCATTACAGGGCTGAAATCTCTTTTTAATTCATAACAGACAATTTGAGCACTTAAATGCATAAGAAAAGGATTACACTACAGTTTAAAAATTTTAGAGTTTACAAGGATTTGTATGGAAAACCATGCAAGCGTGACTGGGTGCAAAAGGTTGTTTTTCTCATACAAATGTTTCTAACTTTCATCGGCCGTTACAATCGCTACTTTTGAGATATACAGCTGAAAATTCTCTGGTAACCTAATTTTAATATGCTCTTTCAGTTTGTGCTAACAAAATTTTTCAAAAGCAAAATGTTTTCATGTTTTAACTTTACAGAAAGTTCATCACGTGATCAAGTCATGCAAAGAGCCTATTGTGCTTTCCTTCCCAACAAACATTTAAGGGAGAAGAGACTGTGTAAGGAGACAAAGAATGTTTGTGTGGGAGGCTGGGAGCTAGAAATAACTGTTTTAGAGAGTCCCCAATAGGTTTTTTGGGATCCAGGATTAAATTTCTCTTATTTGAGGCTCAGGATTCAGGATTTTAAAGCAAAATAGGGGCAAGATTCGGGATGAAAGTATGTACAAAAGGTGGGATCCAAAAAATACAGTCTGTAACCCTTGAGATCACGGGACTGCATGAAATTTTGGGTCAGGATTACGGGATTGAAAGAATGGGGACTCTTGTTTTATACAGGTCAACAATCCATTTCTCTAATCTTTTCCTTTCTAAAGCTATGTATTTAAAAAACAGTCCATAGTTCACTTTTATACTTAAGTCCATGTTTTATACCCAGTCTTCAGTCTGTGGTCCGCAGTCCACAGTCCATATTTTATACTGAAAAACATATTGTTTGTTATGCGTATAAAATAGTAAAATATAATAAAAGGTATTCTGTGACTGCATCTGACTCCCTGCTTTAATTTTCTGCTGAATATTGTGTTAAAAATAAGCAATGTTGAAATAGAAATATGTCTCTCTCCTTCAGTGTCTTCAGCTTGAAGCACTGATTTCATACAATCATCAATTATTCTAGAAGTGATCTTTCAAAACCCTTATCATTATCTTTTTAGGTTTACCTTCAACACATGAAGTATGTTAAGTCACAGATAAGCTTGGGTTATAGGCAATTTATTCCTGAAACATGAACACAACTACATTAATAATGAGGTAAACAAAATTCACATTTCCTGGCATTTTTACACCATTATGATGCTTAGAGTCCCGGTCTACCAGTGAATGTCAGGCTAGGGATAACATTGATCTTCTTGCATTTATAATTGTGGAAATCATGCTAAACAAAAAAATTAATAGCCTAGTGATTATGATCTGTATACAAAACAACATGACCAGGAGGAATATGAGAAAAGGTTAACTTGGATCTTTCTCTTACAACTGCATGTAAACTGGGCAGGATTTCAGAATACTAATGCTGGGGTTTGTACCAAAGTGCATTCCTTTCAGGCCCACACCACGCCACCCCCTCCCCCCCCCACTCCCCTTACAGAAACAAGAAGGCACTACTAAAACATCTGAGACGAGTTTTAATAGACAGAGAATTAAAGAAATAACAAAAAGAACATATCTACAGTCAACTTAATAATAATAATGTCCTCTAAAATACATTTCACTGTGGAAATCCGCCTCTTTGTAGCGGCGTTATAGCGGTTCCAAGTGGCCCAAAATCCCATACAGTCATTGTAATTTTAGCAGTGTTTGCACCCCAGCCAAGATGGCGTCATAAACCGTGAAAAGGTCTATTTGCTAACAGATATTTGTTGCTTCTAATCCTTTTTTTTGTCGAATAAAAATCGAACTCAAATCACTTGATTGCCATATCCATTTTTATCTATTGGCTACTCCAGGGTGTAACTACACCCAGAACTACACCGACGTTATTTTGAAAGGGCGGCCGGGTCTTAATCATGACTGGGCGCCTACCCGCCTATTTTAAACCCGGTTGTAAAGAAAAGATCAGATTTTTCAGATATTTTTTAAAGATTTTTTTTAAAAAGTGATGATTGTTTGATCCTTCGACTCTCAGTTGCAGCTGAATTGTCAACAAGTTTACTGTTCGCATGAAACCAGTTTTCATTTTTGGATGAACAGATGAAAAGATATCATTAGACTCTGATATAAATTGATGAAATCGGTAAAAATCAAGATAAACAGAGAAACGAAACGAGTGTGTCATCGATTTCTACCGATTGATCGATACAATCGATATCAATCAAATCAGTTTTTCCGATTTTTATCGATTCATCGATTGATAAATCGATACCGATTTTTATCGATTGACTACTCCGGGATGTGTACATGTGCCATGCCATCTCATTCATGTCCTATGATGTAAGCGACTCGGAAAGGTTTTCAATTTCACAGGAAGCAATGCTGTTTTTTTTACCCCGACTACAAATTTTCGTGTTTTGACTCTTCTCGCGTATAAAATTTTGCTTTAAGTCTCAGAGAACGTTAAATGTAAGTCAAGAAACGTTGTTGGGTTTGTTTCTTTAACTGGATGTAAGCTAAAGCAGTAACAAATACCGAAAGCTTGCCTTTTTTAATTTCTCTCTCTCTCTCCGGTACCCCTCCTGCCCCCTGTTCTCCCTGGCTCCCGCCCCCTGTCCCCCCCCCACTAGACTGATGGAACTGAATTAAATCTTGACCATTCATTGCTACTCAGAGTTTCGTGTAGCCTCCCACGCAGACGTTCTTAGGGGTTCTTCACGCGTTCCTGCCCCACTGACGTTAATGGGGCAGGAACGCGTGACGAACCCCTGCCTCTTGCGAAGCAATCAACAGGCTACGCATTTACAAACGGATATAACAACTTTTTGAACGAATCAGGAGACGAATGTTGCAAAAGCTCAAGCAGACTTTCAAGAAAGTCCTTCATCTGATTTAATAATGGCGCAAAACGTTTTGAATGGATGTTAATAATAGACCTTTTCATGGTTTATGACGCCATCATGGCGGGGGGCAAACACGGCTAAAATTACAGTGAATGTATGGGATTTTGGCGGGATTTTGGCCCACTTGGAACCGCTATAACGCCGCTACAAAGAGGCGGATTTCCAACATTTGCCACTACTTTAAATAGTTTTATTAATATCATTCATTCAACAGAAAATAAGGCTATTAAAGAAAGTACGATATCCGCAAAATTTGAATTATAAATCTTCTCATGTGGCTTCTATTTCATGGTAATTTGCATACTGTTGATTAGAAGGGTTTGTATGAAATCTTAAAAATTCGTTTATGGTCGATTAATAGACCTTGTCACGGTTTTCGACGCCATCTTGACGAGTAGGCAAATGCGTGAGAAATTACAGTGTTTGTATGAGAATCTAATGTCGAATAATTTCCGTAAACAGCTGTTCTGAAAAAAATATCAATTGTAAACTAAAGCTACAAGGCAAAGGATTGTCCTAAAAAATTTTGGGGCGTACCTGTGCTTAAATTTCTCCAGAGGCTTGCTTTAGATTTTCCATATATTTGTCTGTAATTTCCCCAGGACTTTCTTACAGACAAATGTATAGAAAATTTTAAAAAGTGGTTCTAGGTCTTCTAGTGCATGTAACGCCCTCAAATTTTTTCAGGAGAATCCTCAGGAGTGAAGCTTTAGTTTACAAATCATATTTTTTTCAGAACAGCCGTTCCACGGCAATTATTCGACATTAGATTCTCATACAAACACTGTAATTTCTCACGCGTTTGCCTACTCGTCAAGATGGCTTCGAAAACCGTGACAAGGTCTATTCATCGCCTTCGGTCGCATTGTAATTGCGGTAGGGATTTTGTCTCTCTGCTTTAAAAAAGAATTGAACTGAATAACCTAAATCTCTTCTTTATACTTCATGAAAATAATCTCAGTACAAATGTCTTCTAAAGTACTTTTTCACTATGGAAATCCGCCTCTTTGTAGCGGCATTATAGAGGTTCCAAGTGGGCCAAAATCCCATACAGTCACTGTAATTTTAGCCGTGTTTGCCCCCCAGCCAAGATGGCGTCATAAACCGTGAAAAGGTCTGTTTGCCAGCAGATATCAACTGTTTCTTCTAATCCTTTTTTTGTCGGATAAAAATCGAACTCAAACACCAACTTCGATAGAAATCGATAGTCAAATGAAATTTTATGATCGACTTTTATCGATTTCAGATACCTGTCGATTGATTTCTACCCCGGGGGGGGGGGCACTTTAGGAATTTCTGGGTGGGGATGTGCCGCTGGGAGCCTGGAACCCTTAACCTTTACCAGAACTAGTTCAGCTGAATTTTGCTACCCTATACTAGAGTAAACTCCCCAAATCCCCGTATCCTAGAGTAGCTGTGTACCTAGTCTAGATAAAATCTTCAACCAACTGATCAGTTTCCTGAAAAATGATACCCTATACTAGAGTAAACTCCCCAAATCCCCCTATCCTAGAGTGGCTGTGTACCTAGTCTAGATAAAATCTTCAACCAACTGATCAGTTTCCTGAAAAATGATACCCTATTCTAGAGCCAAACGCTCTGATTTATATACCCTATCCTAGAGTAAACTGCTTGAAAACCATACCCTTCACAGCGGCACATACCTATATAGCCCATATATGGCAGTACCCCCCCCGGGATTTCTACTCGACATTTATCGACAACGATCGATTTTAATCGACTTTCGAAATTATCGACATGTAACACCCTTTATGGAATGTCCTTATGATAGTTCTCTTTTTTGAAATATTAAATTTGCATCGTAAAATTCCTTGTTGTTTAGTGTCTGCAGGGCAAAATAAATCACCGGAGTCATCTTAGTATATCTAACATATTTTCCAACAAGACAACATCGTCAGGATTTCTTACCTTTTGCACAACAGCCGCGGTAGCAAGCTCAGCTCGTCAGCTTCCAAGAGTTCCAGGCGAGAAAGTCACGCGATGTCTTGGTATTTTAATTCACTTGAATTTCTTCTCGGAATACAAAATGAACTATTGTAATCACCAGCCAAAGAGAGAAGTTTCAGCCTCACAGATCGAAATGGCCATCAAGGCGTTCACTGAACTGAAGGTATTTCTGATCACGAGATCAAGTCACTTCCTTGTGAGAAAAAATGTTAGTTTGTACCCAGACTTTACTCGTCTTTGTAGGACCGTGGCAAGGTGGGCAAAAGCGTGTACGCTAGAGGGGTCTGGCAATGGTCAAGTTTGCAGGCCCGAAAAGCTCGAATCAGCAGCATTCTCACTTTGTTCTTATCAGTATTATCATCATCATCAACATCAACATCGTCATCATCATATTACTTACTTAGACAACCTGCGAAACAGTCGAAATACATGTAGCCTTGCGTCTTCCTCGCGTCTCAGTAGTCAGTGAGTAGCGCTGAGTCTCTGTTGTCAGTTCTAAAAAGCCTGGGTCCACCTCTCTACAGTGGAAACTTTGTTCCTCATTTTTCAAAAACTGAGCGTAAATGGTAGCCTGGGAATACAACTGCCAGGGAACACGGACTAGACAAAACCCTCCGCAAGTAATAACCTAATAACCTTTATTTTAAGATGGTGACACCAATTACTATGAAAAGTATTCTCCCTAGTGGCCCTCTAAAAACAAAATTGATAATAATAAATTACGACAGTCATGAGAAAAAGCTTATTTACAAATAGTAGTTATAATAAAAGATCTTAAAAATTCTAATATTCTCCCTCCCTAGTGGCCCTCTAAAACAAAATTCGCAATTCGTGAAATGAATTCAACGAACAGAAAG
This sequence comes from Porites lutea, assembly GCF_958299795.1. Lineage (NCBI taxonomy): Eukaryota > Metazoa > Cnidaria > Anthozoa > Scleractinia > Poritidae > Porites > Porites lutea. The sequence goes on along the minus strand of NC_133202.1, from coordinate 4,363,283 downwards.
GACATATTTTAATATTGCATAGATTAGGGTTTGGTTTCTGTTTGTCCTTTTCCTTTTATCTATCACCAGGTAGCGAAACGTAACTCAGTAAACCTCTGCTAGCAGGCGATTACGTTAGCCTGCGAGCAAGTTCTCCTAATATAATTGGGCGAGCGAAGTTAGTCGCGCGAGAACGCGCAAGCGAGTGGCAGTGCTTTGATGCAGTGGAAAGCTGTTGCGAAAGCAATAAATAAATAAATAAATTCTACGCTCCCTCGGCTGTCTAAACATGTCAGGCGGTTGTCACTTTTCTAATCTTCGGCACGTTTGCGGTGACAGTTTTCACGCTTTGCGGTGTCCCGGGGTTTCCCGGGTGGAAATGAGAATTTATGGGAAATCATTGCAAGCTCTCCTTTCTCTTCCCCGCTCTCCGCTTTCGCGTCTCCTCTCGCGTGCCTCTCGCACGTCTACTTTTCACGATATCCCCCAAATGGAAAGCTTGCTCGCAGGCTAAGACTACGTCTGTGACACGGGCCAATTGCCAGGTTTTCTGCCCTTTGGGCCTCAGAATAAGGTGATGGGAGGGGCTCCCCTGGATCCGCCACTGTGTTTGTGAGCAGTCAGCTAGGAACTGTGCTACTATCGGGCCCGAAAAGTTTCCGGGCCTTTCGGGAAACGGGGCCCTGATCACAGATCCTAGCAATCAACACCCAGTCTAATTGGTTGCCTTGCGGAAAGGTTGGGAAAGAGCGCCGAGAAACGGAAAGACTTAGGCACACTTAACCTGAGAAAACAGGCAACATCTCAGGACGTCACCACTGGTTTCCCCGTGGAATGACGTCTTAGGAACGACTGCAAAAATTCCAAGCAGATGACGTTTTAAGTGTCACTACCCAGATCTGGGTAGTGCTTCTGACCTGTCGCACCGCGAGGAAAATTTGCTTCAACCAATCAGAAGCACTTCCCAGATCTGGGTAGTGACGCGTCATCAGAATGGAATTTCTGCGTTTGTCCCTCAGACGTCATTTCGTGGCGGGGAAACCAGTTGTGACGTTGCGAAATATGTCGCCTATTTTCTAAGCCAAATGTATACTAGGCTGCATTTAAAAAAACTTCTTGGCACAGACTAGCGTGTTTCTTTATTTCAAAGCTAATAGTGATTATTTTGTTCTTTTCTTTCTCTTTTCATTTTGGGACTTTTTCACTGCCATAGTTGCTTTGATAGCATTGTTAATGAATTCCATCTCGGCAAAATTGTCCTCCTCATCCAGACTGTTTATATCAGAGTTTTCAGTTTTGCTCTTTTTGCTTCCAGATTTCTTCTTCTTCTTCTTTTTCTTGGGCTCTCCTCCAGTGTTTATATTATCACTGTCATCGCCCTGAATGAAGCAACAAGCGTACAGATTAACCACTCGTAGTCTTTTGCGCGTTACAGTGAGGAAGAATTCTAACGAGTTACTCGTCCTAACGAAGGAAGAGTACCGGTGATTCACTTCAATAGTAACTTACACAACTTCAGGCCTTGACTGAAATTTTGTAAGGTCATCGACATAAGAATGTGAATTACATTTTGCATGCATTCCGAGGTAAAAAAACTAGCTCCCAAACGTATGAAATCAAGTGAGAACTTTACAAGGCGCGCTAGTCGTGAACAATGCCGCATAGCATGTTTGGACCTCAACAACACGGAGCTTAGGTAACCACGACGAAAACAACGACGGCAACAACAACAAAAGAATTGGTTTTATGTGCAAAACAACAGCTCTGCACGTACACCACGCTTTTAAGTACATTTTTTTACGTCCACTGCACGACCACGAAGTGAAAACCCCTAATGCGATGTTTATGGAGGACGTGAATGTACGACAACGAATTTTCCCCTTTTTTTTAAACCGGATAAAGTCCTTAAGAATTCAACTACAGGAAAAATCGCCTACATTTGACAAATTGAACGGGTCTAAATAGACGCGCCCCCGGGAAAGTTTGAAACGACGCAAATTCATTTTTTATAGCAACGTTTTCACTGCCATCGTCATTGCTTAAGCTCCCTTAGAGTATTCCAGGCAAACACAAACATCTTTTTACTGATCTCAAAAGTACAAGGTAAAGTATACTAAGAGATAACGAAAGGTGCGCAATTAGATATTACCTCGCCTGAATCATGAGCGTAATTTCCACCAGCAGGGAAGCCTAAGGCGGCCATTTCTGGGGCAAGTTGTGCGGCAAACGTATTTTCTGTTGCGGGTTTGGCTCTCTTGGAAGACACTGGAAGTTCGTCTCTCTCTTCGAAAATCTCCTCGAGTAGTTTTCTTTTCCTTTCAACTTTCTGCTCCCTTTCATGCCAAGTCTTGTCCTTTCTTTTAAAGTGCTCAACGCCGCAATTTCTTAACACAAATTTGCCGTAAAAGTTGTCTTTCAGCTGATGTTCGTTGTCAGCTAGTTCACGGGTAATCGCTTCCTTGAATTTCACTTCCGCCTGTCTCCAGCATGTTTCAACCACACGACTGCCTTGTTTCTCGCAGGCAAGCTTTAAAAAGACCCCCTGAAAAAAGGCAATCACGGTAGATGTATATAGTCAAATAAACCAGTTAGAAGGTTGTTTACCCCGAAGGTCGATTCGCCCCACGTCATTTCGCCCGGACGTAAGTCGATTTGCCCGATATGTTTTTGTCGTTCTTTGGCCAAAAAACGAATAAGCGTAAAAAGACAGTGACTGCACATGTGGAATCCAACCTCAATAAAAAAAGCCATATCTGACAAGTATGTTCACCGTGTTTTGGAGTGTTTTATCTCCTCGGGCTAATCGACTTAAGCCGGGGCGAGACGCCATCGGGCGATGCGACTATCGGGCGAAACGACGGGAATTCTGTTAAAATGCGAAATGCTTATAAACAAGGAAGCCAAAGAGAAGACATCACAAGCTCGACCAAAGAGACAAAGAACTTGATTTATTTTTCAAAGACAGGGAAGACGCTTGAATTGTTTGGTATAGATTTTCTTTTTCAACATGACAAAAAACAGCAAGCATAAGTTACCCTGGGTGCCAGAGACTTTTCATGCGCGGTTTCCGGTTTCGGTCAAGTCGTTATGACTAAGCCGTTATAGTGACCCGCACGAAAAGCGAAGTTTTTTCTCGCGACTTCGCCGCACGTGACTTAACCTGCGATCAAGTGTCCTTCTTCCCTCTATGTTTGGGAGACGAGGGGAAAAGGACGCGTTCTTTTTTTTTCCCTTTCCCCGAAAATAAAAAACGCCTGGTCGCAGGTTACTCGTGATTTCGGTCTTCGGCCGCAGATGTGTCGGGCTGTGGCCGACACCGACGCATCAAAGTACCCCTCTGTTACCCAGGGAAGGCATAAGTTGAAGTTACCTGTAACTTTTGAATAAGTATGTTCTTGTCATCAGACGGTACAGATCTGCTCTTTAGAAACGCCTCAACCGCATGGGAGCCCATAGGATCATTAGCAAGGATCAAGACTTCTTCCAGACTCAGGGAGAGCAAACTCTTGACCAACTTGGATGGCTTTTGAAAGTCAAACAAGACTTTCAATAACATGGCTCCATGGTAATTCACAGATTTCAGTTTGCCACTGGCAGTCGGCTTTTGCTTAAAATGAACAATAGATCAGCTGTGATTGAAGAGAGGGTTTAAAATTTATGTCTATTCAGTTAATATTTTTTAGGATTTTTATGAAGACACAATTATTAATTTTTTTTCTCTGTAGCACAAAACGGTATTGGCGCCACGAGCGACGTGATTGTTGCCTACAAATGTTATTACTAAAAACGTTATTTCAAAATAGTTGAAGACCTTACAACTGAAAAAGTCGCCACTGTGTTCATTTTTCTCCTCACCATGTCAGTGTCCACTGTGACTTCAGAAAGATGATTTTGTGCTGTAATTGTTTATCTGTCACCGTTAACTTGGCGTCCTACTATGTCCTCAACCACCCACCCCTTCGCCCGCTCTTTGAGGACTTCTACAACTCGGGTTGAAAAAAGAAAAACTTGGCTGGCTATCCCCCCGCTGACCATGGTCTTGTCTTGTCCCATCAAAACGGTAACCGCTAATTTGGATGTTCTAACAAAAATTATGAAATACCACAAGAAATGTAACAGTCCTATAAAACAGGGAATAGCAACCAAACTGAGGGAAAACCGCATGTTAAACTAACTGAAAAGTTGCGAAAATACCGTCAAATTCCGAAAATAAGCCCCCGGACTTTTATTTTTCCAAGGCCCTTTTTGAGGGGCTTATTTTTGGAGGGGCTTACATTCGAAGGGGCTTATCTATGGAAGGAAATTTGCGTTTCAAAATCGATTGGGCTAGCCTTATAGTTGGAGGTAAACTTACCGTTTTTGCCTTGTTTTACTTTGTATTTGAGGGCAATTTTCCAAGTACAAGCCCCCAGGGGGCTTATATTTGGAGGGGCGATTTAACGGAGGGTTTTTTGCGTTACCGGTTGGGGGGGCTTATACATGGAGGGGCTTATTTTCGGAATTGTACGGTAAGATGATGGATAATAAAAAGGTATTCATCGTGTTTCATTCTTTGATTCCTAGCTTACCTCTGAAGTGTTTCTGCTTTCATCACCATCTTCTTTTCCATTTTCTTTTGTTCCAAAGAAAATATCGTAGGTTGTTAATGATGATATCAGAACAACAGCGCTCAATTGCTCATCTTTTTCTTGACAGTGGAAGGCCTGCAACAGAGCTTTTAAGATCTTCTTCTGTTTTACTGAAAAACGGACTGCAGTCTCTGCCATTCTCACCACAACACCCATATGCCCCTGAGCAAGGAGATCTTCTAAATAAGGGAGTAACTCTGCAATTATTTGCTTTGCCTAAAATGAAGAACAGACAAAAATTAGTTCAAACAAAAAAAATTGATTATATTTTATAATGGAAGTACATATTACATATGTTTTTCAATGATAAACATCTGATCCTAAAATTCCAAGCCTGCAAAAACAGCCGTTTCTCCTCGCTCCTTGCCACTAGGGTTGTTTTGCCAGGAGGGAGGAGAGATGGCTATTTCACAGGTTATAAAATTCCTAACTGAATTGGAATCTGAAAATGATAGTGTATATTCAGGGGAGAAAAATGAGGTATTCACCCAGAGAAAACCCCCCAAAGTAGCTCCTAGAACAATGAGCATTAGGACTCGAATTAAGCCTTCAATGCACTTTAATCATATTTAAAAATGCGATAATACCTGCAGACCATCTTCTGTTTTCAAACAATTTGGAGTGGATGCATAGCTTTGCAAAGCCTTTGGGATTAACCAGCTTCCTGTCATTGTCAAGTCATTACACTTGCACAACAAAACATAATAGGGCTTGGATAATCATGCCTTGGGATATCCTAATTTCAAAAAAGTTATTTTTAGAAGCTATGTGGAAATGGGACAGTTTTACCAGATCAAAGTCCCTCCATATCATCCCTCCATTTAGGCCACCATTTTTTAATTTCTTGACTCTGCCTTGCCTTGGTGCACTGAATCATGCAAGCAAGTGTTCTGAAAGTCAACCAGTTCAACAGAAACTGTTTCCACGTGATCCACTAAGTTTCTAAAAAATAACTTTTTTGTAATTAAAATGTCCCATCCAACACCCTTAGACTCACTCTCTGGCCTATTATGAACTCTTGACTTGTGCTGCTATAGTAAGCGGGTGGGGGGAGGGAGTCAGTTGATTAATTTGCCATAAAATCAATGTTATGACCCACTCGCTTGTCAAACTTCATAATTTATGTCCGTGAAAGTGTTAACAACCTACATGTAATTTTTCTCTAGCACTAGCCATGAGATGCTGCACAATAAAGTTAGCAATGGGGTGCTGGGCCAGCTGAGGCAGGTGTGGACTGAAGTACGTCTCGAAAATCTCCTGCCAAAGGTCAGGTGTGATCACATGTAGAATCTTTTCAATCATGTGACTGCTGATCTCATTGGAAAGGAGAACAGGAACTCTGTAGTCACTGAAAATAAAAGAAATGGAAGTGAGACTACATGCATCACGGAATAATTCATTGACTTTTTCCCACAAATTCAGCAGAGCGGAGTATTTACAGTTAAACCCTTCCTAACAGAAGAGACCAATGTCAAAATTTGACAAAAAAAATGCTGAAAAATCAACATGATGGTATTGGGTAAAATTACAGCTGAATAAGTTTCATTCAAATGGTAACACCATGGGGTTTCATCTACAAATTTTATTTCCGAGGTCCTGTTAATTTGAAACACACCATATATCCAAGCACTTTATAAGTACACTAAACATTTCACAATACTGCATGATGAAACCTGCCCCCCTGCCTCCCCACTAGCTACAACTCTGTGAATGTTCTTCACAGTTTCACTGAACAATTCTAAATCTTAACCCTAATAAAAAACATTCCTCTTTCTTACATGTAGGTGTTAAGAATGTCAGGAGTGTATTGAGAATTTGGGGCCAACATACTGGATATAAAGGTCGCAGAAATAACTGCTTCACTAAATTTTAGTCTTAATTAATGGCAAAGAATCTAATGTTTACAAAAATTAATGCAACTAATTAAATTAACGAGAATTCTTGAATATTGTGTTTAATTTCAAGAAGCGATAATTTCCTTTAGTAAGGTACGCAGTATGACACACTATGTACATGTACAGTGTACCTTTTATCCTTTGTATTTTGATGATCGTCATCAGTGTTTGGTTTTCTTGTATCCGTTTTGTTCTTAAGCATATCAATTTGTGACATGACTGCCTTACACAGCTTCATACATAATGACTGATCCTTCATATGAAGGACTAACAACAATGTCTGCAACAGAGGGTTGCTAATAGGGTGAAGAACCAACTTCTGCAGATCCATCTTGATAATACCCTTGGTAAACTGTTTCAAAATGGGGTAAAAACTGTCTGGAACAGCAATGGTCTCCATGGGTTTGATAGTGTCACTTCCAAAGGCATTTCCCACTGGAAAATAGAATGAAAACACAGCTAAACCACTGACTGATGGAATGGCAGATACACTTCTCTGAATTTTAATTTTGGAAGATGTTCCTGTAGTATTACATAGTCTGACAACAGGTGTTCCAGTTAGGGGAGGCAAGGAAAGTGGATTGTGGGAAAGTTGGGGTAAGGAAAGGAGCTGCAATGAATGAATGATTAAAAGAAACATTTTTATGGTTAGACCTCTAGCAGTGACTGAATATGTGGTATCTGGTCACTTCGTTTCATGGTGAGATCATTCCAAGATAGATAGTTCCACTTGATATGCAGCTCTTTCCACAATGTAATCAGAAATTTTCATGAGTCTTTAAGCCACGAGCAGAAACAAGAGCATTAATCATGTGTATACCTTGTTCTTTAAGCCAAGAAGCCCAAAAAGGCGCTTCACATACAGTTTTACACTGAAACTGTGGAAAGATCTGACTATAAAATGGAACCATCTGGCTTGGAACAATCTGACCATGGAACTATGTGACTGTAAACCATATATGCTCTCCCCTTCCATCCTTGTGGTTTCTCCCCTTCTCCCTTTATCATCCGCTAGCCAGACAGCCTGTTCATAGGCTGGTACGGCAGGACATTATAAACAATTTTCTTCGCATTACCTTGATTTAGCTTGATAAATGGCTTTTTCGCATCTGAATGACTATCTCTTTCCCTACTTTGTCGAGACGCTCGGCTACGAACAACATTGTCTGAAACTTTTACTCCACCAAGCACTTCAATAGCTGCTCGAACAACATGGCTTCCATAAATATGGTTCACAAGTTCGGAAAGATTTTCTTTGAAGGAGTCACAGAGATCCAAAAACAACTGCTCTGCACCTTTCAAGTCTTTAAATTCCTGTGCAACTTCCCTTATTTTACTGCGTTCCGATCTTATCGTTTTCGGTATGACACAAATCAGAGTTTGTAAGACATGGCTGCCGAATTTATCCATCGCAAGTTTACAGAAATGATCCTCCACGTTTTGCAAGACCTTACGGATTTGGGTATCGCTGAAATAAATGATAAGTTTTTCTAAAGTTCTACTTATCAGTTGATCGCAGAAGAGTTTGATTTCGTTGTTCTCTATTTGCGTAAAGACGTTTTCAATGAACAGTTTTCGACCCTCCTCGTCGTCAAAATCGTCATCTTTGATTACATCATCCACTCTTTTGAAGTAACCAAGAGTTTGCTCATCAAGCGCCGATGTTACTTTGCCTTCTTTCTTATCTTTTTTTCTTGTCATCCTAGTTCCCTAACTCTTTCAAATCCTCAAAATGAAATAAAACTGAGAAATCTCGCTACCACGACCGCCATATTGAAACACGTGAAAGCTCAGTATCCTGGCCTTTTTTTCAATTGAGGTACATTCTGTAGGTAGATGGGTAGGGAGGGTAGGGATAACGACGATGTTCTTTGTTTGTTGTTAACCCTTCACATTTAACAAAGTCTTCTAGAAAATATTGTGGTGTTCAGGTAGCTTTTGATTTTTCATACATTTGTAAAAATATTCAAGCGACGGTCATTTAACCAAGGCAAACTATTTTAAAAATGACTTCTACCCCACCCGCCTGACTGGAAAAGATCACATTAGTTCCAGTCTCTTGACTCATCAAAACAAAGTCCTTCGATCATCGTTCCGGCGGTTCCCGCGTGGGTCCAGGCATTTGTACAGCTGCATCGATCAAGTTCTGCTAGAGAATAAGAGCAACATTTCACAGCTATGGGTGAAGCAAAATGATGCCCTGGAGCCTTCTGTTTTTGCTCATAACAACGGAAGTTTCCTCGGCCGCTGAAAAGTGTTTCAAAGACAATTTTACAGGTGGGTCAAATAATGCACTAGCTGGCATTAGCAAGCAGCCTAAGTTACATGTACATGTAAGCTACGATGCAAATGTCTTAGTCGGTGTAGGTCGGGAACTTTACGTTATTTTTTCGATTGTTGTGACCTTGTGCTTTGTTTGTGCGTACGTTAAACCCAGTGAACGTTTTAAATCGAGCTTTAAGGCTAAGGGAAAATGGCCATTTTCTGAGCTTTTTAATATCCACTGCACAAAATAATCACACCTGCAACTTTGTATTCATACCTGTCATATCTGTAATTCAATACCGACAGCAGACAGGCACTGCATACATAAGACGTGCTACATGTTTACTCAAGATCCATTAAAGAATCTAAATGCAAATGTGGATCAACGAAGGAGACGTGAAATCCACCCTGTAATGCACTTGCCATAAAAATGTAAAATACAATGGAAACTGTTCAATTCAATACAGGTCATTTTAGTACAAACTGAATTCACTTTGCACCCTGAGCTGCCTGAATTATTATTATTCTTATATTACATTTTTTTTTTGGGGGGGGGGAGGGGGTTATCGATACAATTAACCCTTTCACTGCCAAATGTGGCCAAAGGCAAATTTCGACCAAATTTCCAAATTTCATTGTCTAAAATTTTGACAAACAAATAGTGTCATGTGAAAGTACAGGCAGAGAGTTTTCATTTGAATGGTCATATTGTAAGATTTTGTCCGCAAACTCCAAAGTTAGAGTTACCTCGCAAAACTCTATCAAACACTCTGGCAGTGAAAAGGTTAAGTAACCTCCTTTGGTAAATCTACATTTTAAATACATGTAAATTTTTTGTTACATTATTGAACAAATGATTATTTAACAATTATTCCTCTCGCCCTCATGGCCTCTAAGTCAATAGGCCATTTGGCCTTCGGCCTTATGGGCTATTGACTCAGAGGCCATGAGGGTGAGAGGAATAATTATTGTTTTAGTAAAATCTAACTAGTTAGTCAAAAATATCGAGAGTAAAAAAATTTTAGCTAGTTAAAGCTAGACTTTAATCTTTTTTGCTGCCAAAAAGCCCGCGCATATAGCCTAGTAGTAGCTTAACCAATCAGAACGTAGCATTGATAATAGACTACTAGTTAGATTTTACTAATTATATTTGTTACATTATTCTCTATTCTGGTGACATTTCTTATAAGACGTTAGTGAGACCACCGCTTGAATATTGTAGTGCAATACGTGTAATATATGGGACCTTTATGAGAACGGTGACATTTTGTCTTTTGAGAAACTGAAACGGAAAGCGGCATGCTTTTTTACAGGTGAATACAATAGGGAATCAGGTGTAACAAACGTGCTTAGTACCAACGGATGGCAGGTGTTTTTCTGTAAATTAAATTGCTAGTGTATCATCTTACGTACTTTTTTCTGTGATAAAGCACCATTACTATAGCTATTTGTATGCTTCAAATTAAACTTGAATGTTACATTTTTTTCTAGGACATAGTGCAAAGCGTCACTTCAAGCTCTATAGTGATTCTATTACTTTGGTACCCTTAAAACTCAGCTACAGTAGACGTGCCTCTCAACAGATCTCAACTCATGTGCTGCGTTTACTGTTAGAGGAAGTCCTTGGATATGAAGATATTATACTTGTACCTGATGACTCAGGACTGTCAGTGAAGAAAGTTGTTCAAAAGCTTACAGGATGCTCAAGCCACAAGTATATATTTTTACATCAAATTTGTATCTTAGTTACTAGGAAAAAGTTTTTATTCCATACAAAGCAGTGACCCACCCCTCTACCTCTTTAATAATATGGTACCCTTTTCTTAATATTGAATCTCAAGAGACCATTATCATTATATAAATATACATTAACCCCTACTTTATTTTTTGATAGATCTATCAAAACGTATGTTGGTAGTTTTGATTACAGCTGAATTAATTATTCTTTCTTCTCTTGACTTGTTCAGCTGTCACGTAAGCAGCATTCCAGAAGTTATGATCAATACGGAAGTGTGGGTGCCATCTGATTATCAATACTACAACTGGGTAGACAGTCAGTTGGTAGACAAGGCTGGAATCATCTCTCCACATGGAAGGTGAGATGCAAAACTGGACCAAGGATAACATTTAGGAGAAGGTTGTAAGACAAAACCAAAATCTGTCTCCCTGAGGGTTTCAAAACAATGTCCTTTCAGAATACCAGTGGGTACCGTAACGTCTTGAGCCTAGAAGAACCTTTGTTGGTGAATTGGGTTCATCATGCATGCAGTACCCTACGTACACTAGGATCAATAAGTGTTGAGTGCATGAGGTGTGTGTGTGTGTGTGGGAGGGGGAGGGGGGAGGGATTAAGGGAAAAGGAGGGGGATCAGGGAGAAAGGAGACTGCAGTTTCTCCCTTTCCTTTTTCCCTTTTGCATTTCCCCCCTCCCTCTCCCCATTTGTGCCTGCCATGATGTAGACTGTGAAAGACAATACGTTAAGCAAAGCATTTTAATCAAATTTGTACCCCTTCACACTTGCAGATTTGGGTGGTATATACCAACAGAACTTGAGGAACAACTCTGGAATGATAGCAGAATCATAGCAGATGATTGGAGGGCATTAACATTGCAGACTGTTTTAGGACACTTATTGCACAATGCTTCAACGCTTATTTCTCAAGTGAATATGTCAAATCATAAAGAATCTTGTGAAAATGTTGTTGGCTGTAGAAATGGCTGGTATTATGGTCCCAAGTGCCACGATGGTGATAACACACTGCACTGTGCAGTTCTTTTCGCTGATTTTCCAGGTCTATCTTTGCTTTACTTTATGTGCGAATTGCCCTTTATGCTACATTTTTTGCCTCTCTTCCTCTGCTAGAGTTGAAATTTATTATTAATGTTTTCTGAAATATGCTGGTTTTTGATTGCTGTGTTTTGATCGTTCTACCGAAGTCCTGTGCTTTGATTGGTTATACATCTTACCCTGTGAGATCTAACCTAGTGTCTTTAGCTACAATTATGGACAATATGATCACTGAGACTTAAAAGAAGTAATAGTCTTACAAACAGAATTCCCAGTGTTGGAATGTGCTAATCTGGAAATAATAATTAGTTGTATGTCAAGAGGAAACTCACCCTGCAAGCAGAGGAACTTTAATCTTTTTAGATACACTGTGTGAAGGTTCTCTGCCACAGGTTAGAGTGTGGAAACATGAACTCTGCTATTAAAGAATTTAATAATTATGTTTCCATTCATAACAACAATTTTCTAGACTACTTTTGCAAAAAATAAAATATAATAATGTAAATAGTGTAAAAAAAAAAAAAAAACCGGTTCTGTTTTTAGGCCTGCGTCTTCTAAATAAGTGTACTTCATGAATGTATTTAAACATACATTTTGTGAGAGTCATTCACCCTTGTGGTTTGAAGGACCCATACTACCTTCAAGCTTGATGTCACCTGGAGTATTTTTATATTTCCTGCTTGTTTCCTTCTTTTCAGGGCTTTACGTGTACTTGAAGACTTTATCTGATGAGGGCATTTTTGAATAGTCAAATTTAGATAGCATATTAAATAACATTTTAAAAGGATAGCATCTCAGTAATTTGTTGTGAAAACTTATTTTGATCGTAGACCATTACGGACATGTGATCAGCCAACAGATCAGTAGCCTTGGTTTGAATATCTTAGTAGCGTGGTTAGGCTCCAAATTAAGTCATGTTCTCAATGGAATTGAAGCAACACCATACTTGCTATTAAACTGGCAGCCAAATACTGCACCCAGAACAAAGATGACAAGAATACATTTTCCCCCTTGCAGGTAGGAAGGGAAATTTTAAAGATACTTCTTAGCAAGGCTATCAAAATTGTAAAAGAAAAAATGAAAACAAACATTTTCCACTAGATATTCATCTTCAGGACCTTTCAGCCTAATCTTAACTTATTGTTTAATAGTAAACTTAAACATTACACCGTTGGTCTTGCTTTTTTATCTCCTGAATTCATATATTTATTATATTCCTGTCAGTGCTGGTGTATCCTTGACCAAGGCTTTGGAGTCTCCGCAGGATAATTATTACAACTGCGATTTTCCACCAAGTCACCTTATGAAAATGGCCTGGAGAAAAATCCAAGAAAATGCACCAGATGTTTACTTCTTGTTGTCAAAACTGTATTTTGATAAAGAAACACTTAACAATCTACTTCAGAAGCACATTGAAGGTGGTGGTAATTTAACAAGCCAAGAAATTGCTTGCAATTGGTTACAGCAGTCCAGAGATATGTGGTTGCCGTGGTTACCCACTGGTAGCCTAAGTAAAGTCCCAGTTTATCTGGGAGGGATGTTCCCCTTGTCAGAGAGTGAGGATGTTGTCTGGAGTAGACCTGGAATCTTGCAAGGTATGGTATTTTTTTTCCACAGACTACAGTAAGACTGCAGTTTTCCATTCTCTTTACTCCTAATGCATTTAAGAATTAACCCTTTAAGTGCCAATAGTGACCAACAACAATTTTCTCCTAACAATATCCATACACTGTCAAGAGATAAAGTTATGAGAGTTAATAAAATGATCACCATAGAGAAAATGCTTTGATCTTTTATCAAATTCTCTCAACTAATTGTTAAAGGAGATGTATGGACATCAGTTTAGAGAATTTGTATGTGGATATTGGGGCTTAAAGGGTTAACAACCGAGACAGCCATATCAGTGCAAGTAGTCTGTGGTCTGTTGGTATGTGCATGCCCATCGCATGATTCAGTGGTGTGTTCAGTTTCCTTTGTGCAGCGTTTAAAAATTAATTCCTGCCATGAAGTTTCTTTCAACCAGTTTCTTCCATCCTGTTGTTCTTTCCCCATGGATGTTTTTTGTTTTTCAGTAGGAACGTTGCCTGCTTTTTTTTTTTCTAATAAAATCCTATGAAGCATTTAAATGGTGTCACAGTATAGGTGTAGGATTTTGTCCAAATTTTTGTGACAAATTATCCCACCATGTTGGCTATGAGTGAAATGGTTTTGTCCAAGATGTGTAGTGCTTGCCCATTAACATGGTTTTATTTTTGTTGAAAAACAGGTGCTCTGATGGCTTTAGAGAGAATCAACCAGGATGACAGGATCCTTACAAATTACAGTTTGGAACTTCTCATAGAAGACACCCAGTGCAAAACTTCTCTTGTTCTTAATGCATTCATTGATTTTATGTCCCGATCACACAACAAGTCAATAGCAGGTATCATCGGACCTGCTTGTTCTGTTCAAACTGAGATAATCGCTGAAACTGCACCTCTGTACAACACCATTGTCATGGGCTATAGTGTCGAAGGTGTGGCTTTAGCAGATCGTGAAAAATTCCCCATGTTTTTCAGAACATCTCCAAGTTATGCTGAATTTAAGTATGCCTATGCAACTGTATTTGAATACTTTGAATGGAAGCAATATGCTTCACTGACCGATACAAACTATGTTTCTTCAACTGCTACTGCAACTCATCAGTATTTAGAAAGCATGGGGATAAGCTTGGTATATTCGAGACAGATTACAAATCAGGACACTGTGGATATTAAGACATACCTAAGGTCACTGCAAGAGAGCTCTGCAAAGATTATTATTGCAACTCTTTTCGAAGGACTTGCTAGAGCTGTGGTGTGTGAAGCTTATAAACAGGTAATTAACTGCACAACGGTACTTTGAAATTTGCCTGATAGATTGTCACATAAGGCCCAGTTCATACATTGTGCTTGTGCTGTGCTAAGCTCTTTTCTAATTGGGTTCAACAGATGCATGTTAGAAGCACGTAGTATCAAATCAGCAGTGAAGAAGAAAAAATTATGTACACATATCCGACAACACATTTCCAAAATTTATGAATTTAGTTTGACACAAATCATTGCCGCGCCAGAGTGATGTAGTACGGCAGACCTTGTTGATCTTAAGTGCTTTGCTGAACTAAATTCAAAACTTTAATTCTGACCTCCTGCTTCTGCCCTACCTTATTAGATAAATAGCTTGATGAATGAACTGGGCCTAATTTGTTCTGTTATCTTTTCACTGTCTTTTTTGGTATTAAAACTGTGCAATGGGTTTGGTTGATTTTTTATGAAGTGACCAAGTTATATTTTATACTTGGTATAATTCTTAGTTTCAAATATCGTGCAGGCATTGATCCTCCGTGTGGTCAAATGTCACTAACTTTTCAAGGTGTGGGTTGAGCGTCAGCATTGGCATCACCTCCTTTTTCCTCAAACAAGAATTATTCCTTTTTTTTTATCTCTCTCCAGCAAGGTGTAGAAATGGCTACTGGCACAGAACTTGCTTGTGTAACCCCATGATGGACTAGTATCATATCCATAGGAAATTAGCTATACTTTTGACCACAGCAGGATTAGCTCAGTCAGTAGAGTGTTTGACTGCAGAGTAGGAGGTCACAGGTTCAATTCCTGGTGTCAGACCAATAATCAGGGTCCTTAAATAGGTACTTCCTTTGCCCTGCAAATGGCTAGACCCTTGCATGGCTCAGATGTCCATGAATAATGGTAGTCCCATCTCCAGAGGGAGACGTAAAATAGTGTCCTCATTTTATTAGTACTTCTGTTTGAAATACATTGACACTCAAAAAAGGGCATTTTTCTGTTTCATGCTGCTGGAACTGAAAAACCACTCTGGTCATGTGTCACTGAATGTATGCCTCATGTGCCCCCTCAAACCTTACCTCAACAGTGTACTGTACCCAAATATAATAAATTGTTATACATCTTTTTACAGGGACTCACTCCACAGAATGGCTATGTGTGGTTTTTGCCATCTTGGCTGGCAGATAGTTGGTGGCATGTTGATGATTACAAGATCCATGGTCACTCAACTGAAGGGATGCTTGATGTACCCTGCTCTACTAGAGACATGCAAGATTTTCTTGACGGAGGTTATTTTTCACTCTCTAATGCTTTTTTTGGCAATGATTTGGATACTATTGTGGGTGGAGGCACTGTGCATCAGTGGAAACAGGAATATGAAGTGAGAGTCAAGAAAGAGGTGATTCTATCCACTTTTGTGTTTTGATTATCACTTCTGAACTGCTGCAACATTACCTATGGATTTATGTCTTGCAGCCTGTGTTCATGCCTGTACCATAAATCACTTTTTCGATTTTGCTAGACAGTCTTTTTCTTCAACACTTGTTAAACTCCTTAAGTTTGAAGTTATAAAATAGTGAATGGTCAGCTGTTGTGTACATATGGTAAAGGCCTGGGAGGTACTCTACAAATGTTTATACGGGGAGGTCCCACCCCTAGGTCCAACCCCTAACCCTTTTATATACCATTTTTCATGAAAAAGGTACCCCTTTCGTATACCTTCTATTGACCAATGGTACTCCTTTCACATACCTTGTTTAGAACTCTACATTCCTTGTAACTACTCTAAATATAGGAATCAATCACAAAAATAGAATGTTTTCTAGACTTTTTAAAGCCATAAAATTCATCTGTTAGCCCTTTTGGGCACTTTCACAGACCCAAATGACAGATTTCCCTTCCCTTTTATATACTTCAACTAGCTATAGTGAATTCCCTACCCTTTCATATACCTGAAGCCTGAAAAAGGTACCCCTTCCTCCTTTCGGTTGGAGCCTCCCTGTATACCCATCATAGGGAGTACCCCCTCCCGGAGGGGGGGGGGGGGGCGGGTAAGGTGCTTGTTTAGGGTGGGGTATCTACTCAAGTTAAAACTTGTTTGTTAATAGTGTGTTTGACTGTATGAAAGTGGATTGATTGTTATACCATGAGATATGTCACATTTAAAGTTGTGTTTTCACCAGTTCTCTCAGATGTTTGGTTATGGTTTGTCACCTCTTTAGCTGCTAACCAAAGAAATGATGTCATTAATAATCTTTTAGAACCACACTCCATCAGAATATGCCAGTTTTGTGTATGATGGTGTTTGGGCATATGCAGTTGCCCTGGATAAACTCTTCAGGACATATCCTTTGGGACTGGATACAATAAGAACTAATTACACAGCTCAGTAAGTGCCACATGGTAAATTCTCTCTTTTTTCTTTCAGCTATGTCAATCATTAATGTTTTGTCACCTTAAATTAAACTAGTTTTCCTCACAGCTGTTTTTATTGTCATCAGGCAGCTTTTTCCACTGCATGATGGCACTAAAAATGCAGGCCTAAATGAGCTTTTTGGCTATACATGTATTCACTGTGTGTTAGTTTTTTTTTCTCATGCATGAAATGAAATTTTCTAAAGTTTTAGTACAAGTTAACATGGCAGTTAAAATGTTTATGTACAGTCGAACCTGTATTAAGCGGTCACCCTCGGGGAATGGCTAAGTGACCACTTAATACAGAGTGACCGTCTAATACAGGTTGCAAGAAATACAGTTCAAAGAACTAGATCTCCAGTGCTGATCAGAACAGACACTTGACCTCAAAAAGAAACATTCATTTTCAGCATTTTAATAGTTTGCGAAAATAAACAAGGAAATCCATATTGTTGTACCTCATGTGTTACATTATTTGAAACTGTATGAACACCATGTGACTGTTTAATACAGGTTAAGACAATAGAAAAAGTCTTGTTGGGACTTCGCAAATGGTGACCGCGACCGCTTAATAGTGGTCAAAATTACAGTACATCAGGAGAAGTAATTTTCGGGACTTTGAAAACTGACCGCTTAATAGAGGGTGACTGCTTAATATGGTGTCGCTTAATACAGGTTCGACTGTATGTTCAATCTATTAGGATAACTGTTTGTTACTTTATAGGCTCCTGAAAAACTTCCTCCAAGAGACCAACTTCACTGGCGTGTCTGGTCGTGTTCAGTTTAGAGATGGAGAGAGATACCTACCTACTATTGAGATAAGACAGCACTTCCCTAGCAGGGTGGTGAGAGTAGGCTGTGTGCACCCTAACCTAGATGGTGTGTGTGATAAAAGCAGGAACTGTTTAACAGTTAATGAGACTATCATCCACTGGCCAGCAGGAGGCAGGCCTTCTGATGGTAGATCAGGTAAATTCTGTTGCTCTGTTGCATTTGTCTGCTTAAAGTTGGCTTAACCAGGTGCTTTGTCATGTGTAGTTTTTGCTATACCCGTAAACTTGCTGATCATAAATCCAAAACACCTAGATTTGGAGTTTATCTAGTGAATCCACTTGGCATGGGTATTCTTTATATTCTTTCTAATCTGTTTGCTGATTTAGTGAAGTATATTTTTTTATTCCAACCCAACAAACTCTTGGAGCATAAAGGCCAAGGGATACTTGTACAGGGTGCCCAAGTAGCCATGTCTGCACAGGAAGTCCAAATTAATGGATGTAACTTGAACTAGTCATGGTCTTGGTTTTTGAACCTCTGTAAAGTATTTACAAAATTAATGTTTATTTGCTTTCAACCGTAGTTTTCTGTTGAATATGACTGCTTTGCAATTTAATACCTTTGTACAGGGCACCCAAAGTAGCCATGTCTGCACAGGAAGTCCAAACTAATGGATGTAACTTGAGCTAGTCATGGTCTTGGTTTTTGAATCCCTGTAAAGTATTTACAAATTTTTATTTGCTTTCAACAGTAGTTTTCTGATGAATATGACTGCTTTGCAATTTAATATCTTTGTTCTTTGGCAGAGCCTTCTACCCATGAATTGTGTTCTGTAGAGTCATTCAGAGCTGCTCTTGGTATTTCATGCACTGGAGCAATAGCTGCCATCAATGCAATAGGTAATAACTCTCACCCTTTTGCCTGGGACAGGTGTGTTCTTAAACATTAGTTGCTTTCCATATCACTTAAAGTGCAATGCAGGGGAGGCAGAGCTGTCATTAAGGGTCATAACCCGTAACACTTGTTATGGCTGTGACCTCGCATGATGTTATGGGTGATCAAAGTGGAAAGCTTATAGATGACACTGTAAATTTTTGTGAGATGTTACGGGTGAATCTTCATTTGCTACAGCTGTTTCAAAACTTAATGGCAGCCCTGGGCAGGCATTTAAAAGGAAGACGAGAGCAAGAAGGGGATGGGTGGGCAAGATTAGGGTGGGCACACCTTGCCTCACTTCACCTCCGTAGCATGCTCTTCACTTTCTTGTCTCCCAAATTCTTTCTTTCCACCAGGATTTCACTGAAAGCATTGAGAATTTGTTATGTATCCTTAAACAGATGTGCATGAGTGTAAACTGGAGGATACCCTTATGAGCAGCGGTTTCTCCAGGCTAGACACAAGGGCACCCAACGACAATTTTCGGAAAAATATCTGTTCGGAAGACGATTTGAGATCTAGAATTTTCGGAACATTTGTTGTAAAATTTCTTGCTTGCCTGCCTCTCCTAGGATTTTCGGACATCTAAAAAATGGTATAATTGCCTATTTTTAACGCATTTTACCCTAAAAAGGTCACCTAGAATTTTCGGGAGCCTTTTTTCTGGCTAAAATTTCCGAAAAGGTAAGTTTTGATCCCTATAATTTTCGGATCACTTGACTTTCAGCTAGGAAATCCGAACAGACGAAAAATTTTTAGGGGATAAAAATATGCCTATATCTACCGTTTAAATACTAAAATACGTTTAACAATTCTATGTTTAAGTGGTTTTGAACTATATTCTCGTTGGGTGCCCCTGTAGACACTACACTACAAAGGGAGAAACCACCGCTCGCAGGCTAACTGGCGGATAAAATTAATGCGGGTTGATTCATAGCTAAATAAAAGAACAGCTCTTACTTCTTTTTTTGTATTTTACGTGTTATAAAAA
Organism: Porites lutea; assembly: GCF_958299795.1. NCBI lineage: Eukaryota > Metazoa > Cnidaria > Anthozoa > Scleractinia > Poritidae > Porites > Porites lutea. The sequence goes on along the minus strand of NC_133202.1, from coordinate 4,343,789 downwards.
AATGTTTAGATTTTATTTGTTTTCATTCTCACAGTTATTGGGTTCTTTCTAATTGTCATCATAACTCTTATTTGGATCTGCATAAAGAGAAGGTAGAGGAAGCTTGTATGTCTCTTTTTATGTCATGAATAGAACGAAAAACATATGTAAACTTCAAAACGGTGGGTTCCTCCTGAATCTGGTGAATATGCTCAAATGACTGCTGTCTTTACCAGCTTGTTTGGTTTGTTTCTGTTTCATTCACCCATCTTTGTGCGGTGGCTTCCACTCCATAGATTGAAGAGTCTTTGTATCGCTTATTCAACCCTTTGGCTCAATTGCATGGTGGACAAAAATCAAAATTCAGGGAAAAAAAAATACAAACGTAAACTACTGAAGACCGAAATTAATAGTACTATGTAAAAGCATTACCAAACAGTTTTCATTTGAATGGTCACACCACGGAACTTGGTCCACACACTCAAAAGTTGGAAAAACAAAACAATAAGAACAATGTGAAAGTGCTGCCGAAGAGTGTTCATTTGAATGGTGCCGCAATGGCATCTCACCCACAAACTTCAGCAGTGAAAACTATTAGCCATTCCGCGTTGTTCTCATATTCATTCGTCGTGGCTCACATAAGATCACTAACTTTCTTTTTCCTAGATACGATAGTAAGTATAGGGAAACCCAACAGCGCATGGAGGAGTTAGGCTTGATGGAACACTCGCCAGTTCTACGCTTGGATGAGTGGGAGATCCCCCGCGAGAGTATCGTCCTCAATCGCAAACTTGGTGAAGGAGCTTTTGGTGCGGTGTGCGGCGGTGAAGTGATAGGTATCGGGGGCGACGGAGAATGGGTACCAGTGGCTGTTAAATCTCTGAAAATTGGCTCTTTACCTGAAGACAAGGTATGTAGTCTTCTGTTCTCCGCGCTCAAACGAGACACATTTGCGAAAGCTAAATTACCGTAAATGATCTAATAAACGCCCGGGGCGTCTATGTAAGTATAGGGGTCCAGGCTGGGGCGTTAAAGAGATAGAAGGCGTTTAAAGGCTGAAGAGACGGAAAGTGACTTCATTATGCTCCGTCGCCTGTATTTGATTACTTGTAGTATTTATTTCAATGGCGTCCGTTCTTTTTTGTAGCTTGAATTTTTAAGTGAGGCGGAAACTATGAAGGTGTTTGATCACAAAAACATTGTAAAGCTGTTGGGTGTTTGCACAAAGGGAGAGCCTGCCTACGCTGTCATGGAACTAATGATACACGGTATGAAACAGGACAACTGCACGCGTAGCGTAATGATTCTCAGAATTTTCATTTGAATGCGTCACTCCATTAGCCTCCCCGAAGACGTCCTTTGGGGTTCGTTCGTCACGCATTCGTTTCTCCCCCTCGTGGGGGGAACGAACGAACCCCAAAGGGCGTCTGCGGGGAGGCTATCATTCCATTCGCCAACTTGTATAAATAATTTTAACCCCTTTTTTTCTCTGTTTTTTATCTTTGTTATCCTAATGAGTTTACCGTGTTAAACTAAATATTTATTAGAGCTAGCCTGGGAAAAGAGCCGACATTTCGCGACACCATCACTGGTTTCCCCGCAAAATGCCGTCTGGGTAGTGCTTCTGATTGGCCGTGGCGCGAGGGAAATTTGCTTCAACCAAACAAAAGCACTACCTAGATCTGGATAGTGACGCATCATCAGTATGGAATTCCCGAGTTTGTTTCTCAGACGTCATTTCGCGGGGAAACTAGTGGTGGCGTCGCTAAATGTCGGCTGTTTTCTCAGTCTATATTAGAGCTAGAATAAACTGGTAAAGGGCGATAAACGCAGAATATAAGACACCGAGTTTAATTCATTTTCCATTGTTATTTATTTCCACTAATTTCTTGCATTGCAGGTGATTTGAAAAACTTCCTTTTAGCAAGGCGTCAATTCGCAAATCAAAACTGTAAAGAGGTACCTATGTATAATCTTAGTGTTGAAAAACGTCAAAACTTACCCGACTGTCTAGGTGTTTTGCGCTGTATTTTCACTTTCTTAAAATGGTACTTTTGTGTACTCATGCCATGTTTTTGTACTCAGCGAGCAGAGGTTTCTCTCTGCACGCGAACGACTTTGTAAATGTTCAAAGCCATGCCAGAAAGAAATACCTGCCCGCAGGTTAATGTTTTTGAGGCAGTAATTCGCCTTTTTTGTCTTTGCACAGCGTGTAACATCTATAGCCATCTTCCCGAGCTCTGCACTGCCCAAAATGTTGAGTTTCATGACGTCAGTCGTCCAATACTTTTCTATTAGAGAGCTTTAGATTCTCAGACGAGTACGACAACGAGTACGAGATTTTCTTAATACTAACTAGTACTCGCTCGTGAACCAGCGTCATTTTGGCGGGAAAACATGTCGTAGTGGCGAAGTAAGTTATCGGATGCGATCGGGAGAGGGTTTAACCTCCTCCAATAAAGATAACTAACTTTTTTGGTGAAAAAAAGTACAATGAAGCATTCCGGGGTGTCTATTTTTTGACAATGCGCGAAAAAAAAAAAGCTTTAAATCAAATCTCGTACTCGTACTCGTTCCCGTCCTCGAATCTAAAATCCTATCGGCATTCGATGGTTGACGTCAATTTTTGGTCCTGTTTGGTCTCATACATAGCCTTGTGCACCTTATGGACGGTGTAGATAAGGTTACCAGTGAGTAACATCTGGGTGTGTCCCTTCAATGGACACCATCACTTTTAGGGTTGGGATGGGTGTGTAGGAATACTCCGAGATGTATTAATTCTATCAAAACCTGGTTACTGCCTGCTTCCCCTGGTCTTACCAAGGCTCCTATCCAACCGATAAGCTTATAATCTTTCAGGCGGATGATGTTACTCCTACCAAGCTGACTATGATGGCGACAGATATCACAAACGGTCTTGCTTACCTCGCTGAAATGAAGTTTATTCATCGGTATGTATAGACCTTATTTAGTCATTGGTTCTTTTATATTTTTCCTAATTATAATAAGCCCCGCTGGCCTCTTAAGGATGTGCGAAATTCAAAATATTTTTTTACTTTAATATGAGACCAGTTAAGTTAAAGTTCATTTCTCATTTCTTATCCTCTTCGTCAAATTGGCATGTTGCATAATACCATGGGTGCCAGGGGTTTTTTTCCCTGCCTAATAGCTTTTGTACGATATGTTAGAATTCTAACATGACTCCGAGGCTTTACGGACAAAACTGCTATTTTTTCAAGACTCCATTGTCTGGCAATTCTCGGAAGAGACTTGAGCACAAAGAGAACCAAACCAAATAAAAAAATTAACCATAAAGCCTCAGAGTCATGTTACAATTTTAATATATCGAACGTAGGCTATTCTTGACGGTTCGCGGCAAGGCCGCTACCTCGAGGCAAACACAGTTCAGTTACTTCATCCAAAGTATTTTGCGAACGGGTAAGTGCGTAACCCTTTATATTAAAATGAGTTTAACTTGCATGTGAATAAAAACTTATTTTCATCGAAAGGTTGGTTTGAAAAAGAGGCTTTTGGTGAAGCAGAAATGGTCTATTAACATTACTATAAAACAATTTTAAATCTTGTGCCCTGTATGAATAGGATCTATTGAAACGACCCTACAGTACAGTACAGTAAAAATCCTCCAAGACGGTAAACCTGTTACCATGGAGTTGCACTGGCAAAAACATGGTCGACCATAGCCTGCGAGCAAGGTCTCCTATTTGGGCGAGCCTCGCGGCTTCGCCGCTCGCTCGCCCAAATAGGAGAGCTTGCTCGCAGGCTAGGTCGACCAGTGCAGCAAAATCACTCTTATCCTGTGTAGATCTCTTTGCCTGTTCAATGGAGACATCTAATGATGACATTTAATTCCTCTGTTTTTCCAAGGATATTATTTATCACTTAACCTAAAAGTAATTTTTATCTTTTGTGTTTTATTAGCGACCTTGCTTTAAGGAATTGTATGATGGGTTCAGGATATGTGGTTAAACTTGGAGACTTTGGAATGGCACGAGCCATGTATGACTCAGATTACTACAGATTCGGACGGAAAGGTAAAGCGAATATTTTACCATGTTCTTATTTTATGAGATACCTTTCCGATCCTTTGCTGAGTCCTTTTCACAGGTTCGTAATGTGCTACTTGCTGGACTATGGGGCTGGCTGGAGGCTGGCTGGCGGCGGGGGAGGAGGGGGGTTGTGGGGCTACCGAACCGTTGGGGCTGACAGGGGCTGACAGGGACTGACAGGGACTTGTGGCACGATGGGGTTGACAATTATCAAGGTCGCTCGAAAGGTTGCTCAAATTACTCTATTGCTTTGCGCACCGTGAGAAATTGCTCCGTCTTTTGTGCTGAAGTCATTACTTTGTGCTTTTAACCTTTCACAAAATGCTCCTTTGAAGATATGATGAGGAGATCAAACAAATTTAATTCGTCAGGGAGTGCTAACCATAATTATTGGTATTTTGTGATTCTTGCAAGCATAGCAATAAAACTTGAAATTCCATCCTTGCCATCTGTTGCAAGAGACGACAGGAAACAGTTTCAGTGCCTATTTAAGTTTTAAATAACAAAACTGGACCATTATTTTTGGAATTCAATTGATGCGAAGACACTATTCAGCTTTTTAAAAAGATAGTAAATAGCGTGACATTATAGCCCCTTTAACTTACAGCCATGCTTCCCGTTCGCTGGATGGCACCCGAGTCCCTCGCGGATGGTGTGTTCACGACAAAATCTGACGTCTGGAGCCTGGGCGTGACATTGTGGGAGTTAGCGACATTTGGTAGCTTTCCTTACCAGGGCCTTTCCAACGGAGAGGTAGTGGAAAGTGTGAGACTGGGAAGAAGCATGGATGAGCCTCGAGGATGCACCAATGAACTGTAAGTTTCATGCCTTCACTATTTTTTGGATAGATAAATTTGCCAATGATGCCAAAACTAAAATCACATTATTTACTAGGTTGGTCTTTATTTCATCTAAATGTTTCATAGCGAATGATCACATACTCACATAAAGAAACAGTGAAAGATCAACTCAGCATGTATGAAACTAATCACTCTAATAACTGTATTTCAAGTGATAGAGATGAGATGGTGAATTTTAAGCCTGGTGAATACATGAGAAAGATGATTTTTCAGTCCGTGCCACAGGCGGCTCGGAAGAAAAAATCCAAGTACTCTCCGTAAGAGTCGAACTTATGACCTTCTAGTTACTAGTCGAGATGTGTCACTGACTGAATAACATCTTTCTTGTGTGTTTTAAAATTTGGAATTTCTTTGAAATGCCCTTACTCGTAGTGAGCAGCATTTTGAAAATTTTATTCCTTTCATGATCTTTGACATTCTCTGCTTTTACTCTAGAAACACATTACTGACAGAGTGCTGGAGAAAAGACCCGGATCATAGACCCGAACCGGTTAAAATCCTGGAGTTACTCAGCGCTCATCCAGCGATGGTGACCGCTTGTTTGGACTCGCCAATGTCAAGCGTGGTCCGGGATGAGGAGGCCTGTGTACGACCCGATAGCATAAGAAAGGGAAGTGTAAGATCGTGGTGGGGTACCCCCTCCCCCTCCCCCTCCCCCTCCTCAAAGCGCTCTCGTACCATTACCCAGCTTACTCAGAATCAGATGAAAGTTTTGATGCCTCTCTCAGAAAACGGCGGTGCTGTCGCTGGTGCTGTTTGAAGGGGCTATGTCACGAGGATTTTGCTGTCTTAAGTCAATTCTGTGCTGAAGTCAGTACTTAGTTTCTTTACCCAATGGGTAGGTGCTCAGCCTTTGATATGGAAAACATTTTTCATTCTCAGGCAAATAAAACTAATTTTCACAAGAAAGGTTGTGCACCTAGCCTCATTTTGAAAGTGAGGGTTTTTGGAACTCGGAAGTGGCCTATTGAATGTTCTTGGGCGTTAAAAGAAAACTACTGAGAAGAACCAGTGCCCCATTTGTTTTGAAAAATCCATTATGTGGTTCAATATTTTCTACATGGCTTTTGCCTGTACGTAATAGTCGAGGGGGAACTTTAACCGAATATGTCGCTGTATAAAATATTTATTTTTGTCGCTTTTGTGAAGTGTATATATTTAATGACATGCAATCAACGTCAAGATAATTTGTATGCAACTAATCTTTATCTGGTATTGCACATGTTTGGGATTAATTATTTATTTAAAACCTATAAACCCAGATGGTTGTAAACAAATATTTATTATCTTTTCTGTAAAGTGAAAACTTCAATGGAATGTGAAATTGTTTTTAATTCGTCTTCAATATGAAGACAATTCTGTACATTTTGAAACCTCAGTGGAAGCAAGCAAAACTGAGCTTGTAACTCATCGTGTAGACTGTGGTTACAACTTCTAATCTGGTAGCCTGCGAGCAAGCTCTCGTATTTGGGCGAGCGAAGCGAGCCACGCGAGAACGCGCGAGCGAGCGGCGAAGCCGCGAGGAGCCGTAGTCGCGTCTCCTCCCGCGTGCCTCTCGCGCGTGTACTTTTCACAATATCCCCCAAATGGAGAGCTTGCTTGCAGGCTACTAATCTGGTTAATACCCTAACTCGTGACCTTTAAAAAAAAATAGTGACCGAGGATTACATTCTAGTGGTACCCTGCACAGTAGGTCTTAAGTATCAACCTGCGAATGGAATTCTAAGGCGTGATTACTGAAATAAAATATTGGAATAAAGATACTGAGAATAACTTCTTTGTACTTCTGAGTATTATGCAGAAAAGGGTGGCTAACCTTTAAGACCGTTTATGGGATCGAAGGTGTGATCATTCAAATAAAACCTCTCCAGCAGTACTTTCATGTGATACAGTTTGTTTTGTACGTGATTCTAACTTCAGAGTCTGTGATTGAAATCCTATGGTGTGATCATACAAAAGAAAGTTGTTCAATAGTACTTTTACGTGGCAGCATTTGTTTATCTTTGGTTTGTGCATAAAATCGTGAAGTGTGACCAATCAATTGAAAAGGTTCTGGAGAGGTGGTTATAATTTTTAAATCCGGACCATTGTACTCAGTTATCCTGTTATTCTTTCTCGCGGTCCCGTTTTTTCATATTTTACAAATATTGCTGTTTTTTTGTTTCAGTATTTTACAAATTTTGTGTATTTCTGTTGGTGAAGTGGTTATTGCTCATTGCTACGTCATCATAAGTACTGTTTCCTGTTTAAGCATCGTGGTCCTGTGTAAGGTTACTGTTGTAAAACCCAAATAAACCCGTTTGATCTTGCATGTGTAGTGCAGCTTGAGAACACGAAGTTCCCGCTTCTTTTGCACAACTCGACCCAAGTGGATGTAGTTGCGCATCACAGTCGGTACCCAAGCATCTTAAATCAACGTCTTGTGTCGAGACCGCATCGTCGCTGTGTTCAGCTCCGCTGTCTTGTGTATCTGCCTGACTACACTCATCGCATGAATCGATTTCAAGAATTGTGCCAATCTCGTCCAGATTGCTCTCAGTTGAATCAATTTTTCGACACGAAAGTTCGAACTCCCGTATGACAGAATCGTGGACAGGTATCCCACAGGCATCCTGTATGATAGAATCGTACACAGGCATCCCACTTTTATTGACTCCGCCACTTATCGAGCGCTTAAATGGCACCGGATTTTCCAGCGTTTTTCGTCTTATACCAGGCCTCAGCTTGTCGTACCCAGGCTTAAGAATTAGAACATCGCATGGTCCATCGTCAGCCTCATTTTCATATCGAGGTTGGAAAAACAAATATTCGAGGGGATTTGCGAACGGTCTTCCAAGTTGGTTAATATTTTCATACGGTGAGTTGCGAAATTTTCGTAGCAGTCGCGATGGACTGTCTCTTGGGGGAATTCTCGCGTAGAAAGGCAATGTTATGAGTGGGTTTTCATACATTCCTGCTTGTCCATAACAGTTTTTCTCTATATTTTGTCCAACCCTGATTCCGCTGATGTGAATTGTTGCATAAGGAGTTATGTCATGTTCGTCTGGATCTTTTAATTTGCGACCCCCTGAAGGCAAAAGAAGACAAAATAATAATTAGCTATGTACCTTGTCGGCAGTCTATTAGGTTTGTGGTCGCATATCTAAACACTGCGTTTTCTAGGACTGTCATGGTGCAGAGGGCTTATAAACTGTCTATTCTCATTTCTGGGAACCATTACATCTCAGTAAAGCCTCATGTTAGAATAGGCCAGGAAGTCTTCCTGAAGTCGTCCCCGGAAGCAGTGTCCTCGCACTCTTTGGTTAGCGGGTAGGATCTCCTGGCGACCAGCAACCACGCCCAAGGACTCCGAGTTTCAGATGGCCTTGCTGAAGAGCTTTCCTTAACACAAATGGGCTGATTAAAGAAGCATCACTTGGAATATCAATCTATTTGAAAGATTTCTAAGCCATAACTTTCGGCTGTTAAACAGGTTGATTCTTTCTTTTCTCTACCTTGCACATGATTCTCCTCTAGTTGCAAAAAATATATGCTGCTTCCCAGTGGATGTGGAATTTTTTTATGTGTTGCAGCAAGTCGGGTGTCTGTGATTGGATGTACCATTGGACAACGGCGGCTACGAGAAGTTGTGAAAGGGCCAGTCTGCTCAGGAAGTGTTGAAGCACTTAACAGTGTGACAAGAGAAGTGTGCAGCAGGGCTTTTAATATTTTAACTCAATTAACACTTTTATTATGTACTGCTTAGCCACTCACTGTGTCTCCTAAACAGCATGACCCCCAATACCACTGCCACGAACAGAAGAACTGATCCAGTGGCTGAAACAATGATGATCTCGGTCAAGGTCAGTCCTAGAACGAAATATGAAAAAAGGGAATAACTTAGAGGTTTATGAGAAACTTTGAAATATCTGCAAAACTGGGGCGCAAGACTTTGAGAGGATAGGGGATGGTTAATAAGCTCGTGTTTCGGGATTAAATTAGATTATTCGACCAATTAACAAAACAGCACTGTCATCAAGATTTGTGGCAATTTCTCGATTTCCTACGATAAGTGTTTAAAAGATCAAAGAAATCTCGATTTAATTTGTGGGATCTTCATGAAATTATCAAGTTAACTATCTTTGGAGGAAAACAGAATAACTTTAGAAAACCACTGTCGCAAAATCTTATTCGGTAGCAGGTTAGAACGCAAGCCGCGCAAGCAACCATACAATTCAGTCACGTTTTCGAATCTATCCTTAACCCGTTTAAATGCATGGTTTTAACAGAGTTGTGAGCTAAGGAGAAAATGACTATCTACACTCACCTAAATAAGTTGGAGACATTTCCTGTCTTGTTCTGTCTTCCCGAGCAATCCCTAGAATACAAATTGAAGTCGCCAATACCAATCAGTAAGTTATCAGCCACGGATCTTTCTCACCAGAAAGATAAACCCCAGGAAAGACACAAATTACATATTTTCTCTGCAGCTCAGATGTATTTTTAGGGCAACCGATAATTGGGTTAAGTAAAAGATCTAATCAATGGAATGTGCAAAGAGAGGATAACGGGTTATCCTCTTAGCTTTGGAATGGGATTAAGGCCCTAAGATGAAAGTGCAAGAAAAAGCATTTTCTAGACTGTCAGCTGCTGGCGGTATCGGTACTAAAACCGCCCCCATTTCTCTCGACTTGTGCGCAAGAATGTCTGTGAGAACAACCCTTATAAGTCTATGCTAAGAAATACGGAATATAATGTTGTACTGGCCCACGTTCCAAAAACAGAATATTATAAAGGGTCTTTCTCATACAGAGGACGAATGCTGTGGAATTCATTACCAAATGATATAAAAACGTCCGAATCTAAAGCTATCTTTAAAAGAAAACTGGCTAGTAGGCAGGCAAACTGTTGACTACATTTTACTATATTTTATTATTTGTACATATTTTTAGTGTAGTTGTACAGTATTTACTTCTGTTTTTATACGGCTTTCATGTAAAAAAGTTATGTAACTTATGAAATTACCGTATTCAAATAAAAGTGAATCAATCAATCAATCAAGAGGGAATTCTGTTGCCCGCAGACACCTTTTCTGGACATAAAAATTTGGTCTTACTAACGATGTAGCAGTACACAAATCAGAAAGATAGATTTCAATCGTTGACATTATAATGAAAGAAATTTGCACTTCGAGTAGTCTGTGTTTTTCCTCCTACCTGAACAGTTGTGAACATTACAAGGAACTGGATCGGTGAGCGGACCGACAGTGGAGCAATTTTTCCCGCCAAAACGCTGTCTGGTGCATTCGCGAGTTCGTTTTCTTATACCTCCTCCACAAGATACTGAACATGCGCTGAATGCACTCCAAGCTGATAGCTTTGCATCTTCTAAAACAATTCCAAGACGAAGAAAAATGTTTATAGACTAAGTTTAGTTTTCTTTTCTGATACTTAACGGTTCGCTGGAATAACCGTTTTCTTCACTTCAATGCAGACTCGTACCCAGTCGCTATTTATGTGTTTTGGGGGTGAGAGAAGATTGGGGGTTAGCTATTTTCCTTTCGTACCTTCCCATAAGACCTCGCTATCCAGGGGGTAAGTATATCGACTGGTTCGTTATCGAAGAACTGGGCTCTAGTGACATCTCGTGGACAGATTTGGTTGATCTATATGGTGTGAGTCGTAAGCCCACGAGCCACACCCCGGGCGTTTAAAAAAGATAACCCAAATATAAGACAATTACATTCGTCAATGTTCATCAAGTCTATCGTAGTAGTATAGGGCGCATCAGTTACTCGAAAAGAACACGAATACATAGAGGATATTACATGGCCTCGCGGAGATACGCAATTTCTCTTCGAGTGTTGAAAAATATTTCACGAGTGAACGCAGCGAACGAGTGAAATATTTTTTTCAACACGAGAAGAGAAATTTCGTATCTCCAAGCGACCATGTAATGTTCTATTTATTATATAAACACCAATGAAATGCCAAACCATTTTACTTAAAAAGCTTTTTTGGTCTGAAAGGTGCGGTTTATTATGAAGAAATAGCAACGGTGATATTTTCACATGTGAAGATAACATGTTATTTTCACATATGAAGATATCAAGTTTTCCCGAGAAAGCTCACTTGGTATTTCATTGGTGTTTATATAATAAATTGGAGTATTTAACATTTTCTCCGTCTCCCACCTTGTTTGTTTTCATTGAAACTTACCTGGTGAGCAAACTGGGACATTGCAGTACTCCCAGCGCACTGAGGGGTTTGTAGTATAGCACCAGGGCCCTAGAGGTGCTTGACCACCCGGGTTTCGGCATGCACCGCCAGCATTTTCTAGTTCGGGGAATTTGTTGGGTGTTCTGTGGTGGCGATGAGGACACTGGGAAGACCATGGTTGACACGTGTGACCTGACTGGGTCACAGATATGTTTCCACGGTATGATTGGCCGTTACCAAAGGAACACGAGTCTGTTGAACAATAGAAAAATAAAATCAGACTGTCATCTTACGTCCGGTAAGAAACCCCTCTTTGATGTCTTTGACTTTTTTTCTGATGTATTCATCTAATATGCGGTCGCCATCCACGTAAAAATCATCGCTGTTGTAATGTCTTTCCCTATGACTATGGACTATCGCCGATAATTAATGAAATTAGTGGTTGTTATCAAAATATTCTGCTGATTTCAGGATCTTTTTGGAGTCATATGAAGTTCCTAAGGATAATACTTTTATTACCTCAGTTGAGGCACACAAATTTTCGTGTTTCCTTACGTAAGGCAGGTTGACATAAAGAAAAATGACATTTCATTCTGAAATTCCTAAAACACGTCGTTCAGATCATAGAGGCACATGGTTGTTCATTAAAAAAAAAAAAAACTCACACAAACATTAAAAACAAAGCAAGCTGAAGTGGCTCGGACTTACCGCTTTCTTCTTCCCTCGATTTATTCTCTGAAGTAAGAAAATAAATAAAAATAATCAATTTTAGTTGTACTGCAGCTGTGCACGGTAGAATAGCGACTCCACCAGAAGCCCTCCCTCGGGTATGGTTTTCATAACTCAACCCTCATGACTTTTCCAAGCCCCACCACTCCATGTTCCCATTGGTTAAAATCAACAGAAAGCCATCTGTTTTTTTCCACATGCTTAGCGTTGAACTTACTGATCATACCTTTAAACTCTTGGGGAAAATAACACTCCGGAATAGTACCGCCGTCTCTTTTAGGTAGGATGGTGCAGTTTATCAAGTCAAAATAACCATAATCAGACCGTCCCTGGGACATCTTGTTTATTTCACGTGCTCTTGGGTACTCTACTCTGCAATGCTGCTGAACCATAATTTCGCAGGCTTCTCTGCAGACCGGTCGCGGGCGGATCCGCGAAGAAGTGTTGTCGCATCTTTGAAAGTAATGGTTGCAGTAAATAAGCTCAACAGCCCGGAGGCATTTATCAGACATATCGTCTTTAGCAAGTAAATAAGCCCTTGCGAACTCGAAATTTGCCAGTAGTTTTTCCATTCTTTCTTGCTTTGATTCTGGACCATAGATAAGGTGGTCCCCTAGGAGATCGGAACAGATACCACTCCCACTGTAGATGTAAGGATGACACTCTGTAGTCAGTGTGGGTGGGAGGGGGTGGGCTGGCACGCACGAGTTGCTGTTGAAGAACAAATGTAGTTACTAGAAGTGATATAAAAATAGTAACTTACTGACACATACTCTCACACTACCTTAAAAGAGGACGGTACGTAGTTAAATCGACCCCAACCTCACCTTGCTCTGAGGGGACGAGTTGGATAGAAACCTGGAAACGAGGTTGACATTGCCCCTGTTGTTTTGAGCGACGCATGTCAACCGGAAGTGTACTTTTGCATTCTTGGGAAGTAGTGTTTACCACATTTTCTGGAAAAATCATATCTATAGGAGTAAAGACCCACAATCACAGCAATACAAATTTGGCAGTTTCAAGGCATATTAAAAAGCGGAAGGCCTCGCTTCCGGTTGACACGCGTTGCCCAGAATGAGTTTATTTTGCGTAAGCTCCGTAAACATAATAATGAGATAAGCAAGGCGTTGGTCGCCTAAGTAATTGCAACACTATGCTCAGGTTAGCCATGAGTACTTTTGGAGAAGAGGCAGAAAATCTTGCGCCCCGTTGTTAGTCATTCCGAACTAGAACCAAATAAGTGGGACGGAAAGCAACTTCCGATTAATTTCAAGCGTTTAATAGGCCCAAGAATAACTTTGGTAATATTTACATATCCCAAGGGCTAGACAGTGTCCCATTATTCTCTCTAGAAGGCATCGTGGTCTCAGTTTGCACGATGTTTCCCGCGCTTATCGCCGGCCTCTGCATTAAGTTGCTTTGCAAGCTCGGATTGGCTCATTAGCGTGTCTGCAAAGCTTTTGATTGGCCGAGTAATACATTTGGTTTGGGCTTTAATCCCTTCACTCTTTTCACTCGAGTGAAAATGTTTTTCACAGAAGATAAGTTCCCTAAATTCCTTGATTGTTGTTTTGTTTATTTTCACCATTTGTTCCGTTTGTCTAACTCTAAAAATTATTTCTACCACTTTCTAGGCTAAGTAAGCCCACGCAGGAGCCCATGGCCCATGCTGAGCCGTTAGGAAATATTTTAACCCGAATTACTCGGGCACCACTCACCTCGGTTTGTTTGTTTCCGTAAAAATGCCGTTCCCGTGGGTTTCTGAGTAAATAAAAGAAACAAGATTAGTAATAAATTGAATGTAATCTCTACATTAAAGACATAAGTAGTAGCTTTTTGAAACCTTTTGCGTTGCTAAGAGTAAGTTTTAAACTAATCACATTTTCATTGTCTTCACAAAATAATCACATTACGACAATTACGTACACATAATTGAATACAATCGCATTAGGAAGTCGAAAAGGGCCTAGAAAATTTGAGAAACTAATTTTCTTTTGTCCGCAGGCCAGACGTAATAGACGCCTTTTTTATAAATATAACTTTTATAATTTATTTCGAAAACACTGCCATTCTGATGGAGCTCAACGATGCCGTTAGCTTTTTGGATTGTTTTCCGATAGGCCAGTTTATTAAATAAATCATTGGATTTTAGTTAAATGACCTTCGAATGAGAGCAGAATGAAAAACGGAAAGACCTACCAGCAGCTAGAATATTGCTAAAAATATATTGTCAGCAGGTTTCAGATTTCGTGGTAAAAGATACAATACGTATTTGACGACAAAAATCTCAAATGAAAATGGTTTTTGCAGACGCTGTCTGCTGCTCGCCGACCTTTAACTAGTCAAAGGGAAAGATTTAACTTCGGTTTGTTTTTGTGGAACAATAATTATGACAGGAATGTAATAGGAAGTAAGAGTTGTCGACGAGGCGATGAATTTTGGGAGTATTAAAAGTTAATTTGAAATCCTCCAAAAGAACCAAATTTCCGCATGGAAACACTTCAATCCTAACTGAGAGAGAGTGTGGATTGAAACACTTAAATTTTGGAAGCGACACATTTCAGCTGACATTTGTAGTTGTTACGATCCTCAGCCTTCATTTGTGGTTTATTTAACAAACGAACAAGGAAGGTGAATGGTTGTCAAGAATAACGAACAAAACCCGGGTTTTTTCAAATGAAAAAAGACCCGTCTCTTTCGTTGTTATATTACATATTCTTCATTCAGTATAACTTAAACGCAGTGTGGTTTCTTTTATATGGAGATTTCTTGCGCACAACCCTACGGCGTTACTTTCATAAAAATATTGGCTTTCCGTTCTAAACACCCTAAATGAGACGAAAATCTGCAATTTAGGACCCTCAGCGAGACAACCAGCCGTTCCTTTCATGGAGTTTCCCCTGGATATATAGCGGTCAATTCTATGTGGTGTAAAGAACAGGAGTGGTTGAAGTATTAATTTAAACAAACGCCTCCCTGATGATGACTGTGTGAAGGTTTGTTAAGGTCACTTTTAAAAAAAGATCTAATATTCGGGATGCAAACTTAATTGCCAGTTAATATTAGTTTTGGTTCTTTCAGTTACCTTTCATAGGTTTTTTGTCATTCCATTCAGTAAAAAGTAAACGTGAGCAATAAAACACAAAAACTTATACCAGTGGTTAGCTGATATAGCTTGACTGAAAAATGTTAAAAAAACATGTGGAATTCTTCTCATTTTCATTTTTTCCTGCTTCCTTCCTCAGCGAACCCACAAGGTAATTATAATTCCATACAAGTTTAATTTTCAGCTAATTCAATGTTATGAGAATAAACCACTTTACTTCAAAGGGCGAACTGCTTGCTAGATTTCCTGACTTCTTCAAATTCGACGGAACAAATAGGAATTTTCCTTTACATTCACCGTTTTTCTTGTCAAAATTTTCTTTTAATAATTCCCATGCTGTTCATAATGGTCGATTTCGCAAAAAATAAAAAAAATACGTAATTGACTAAAAAATAAGCCAAAGGTAAAAATAATGTAAAATTATATGACGATTATTTAGCTCAGATTTCGACCAAAATTGTCTGCCTTCTTTTTAATTGGAAAATTAATTACTTAATTACAGTAAATTGATGAAACACTGCATCTTTAGAACGCGTTTTCAACGTAAGAGAATTACACGTGTGAGCAAAAGAACGAGCCATTGTTAACGACAAGACTCCACAGGACTACCATGATTGATCATGATTGGAAACGTTGCTTTTGAAGAGGATTTCTACAACTTAGGGCCACTGCTCGTGTTAGACCACTAATTCAACAGAATATAATAAGCCTATCCATTTGTTATTGTAATCTTTTCTATAAAAACATTTAACAAGATTTACAAGATAAAGATGGTTTGTCTCCGTAAATTTTGTGCGGGGGAGGTAGATGGAGCGATATCTTCTTGAGGACATATTTTTCTGAATCTTTGAGTTAAAATTGGCAAATTTGTCGGTGAAGTATTATCTATTTCTCTATTTATGCAGTTGCAGCACAGTTTCAGGTCAGTTTCATCACTCAAAGAACGTTAAAAAACATTTCTTTTTGTATCTTATCTCATAGCCTTCTTGTGTTCTTCCGAAACTCGCACAAACCCCCGAAACCGATCTCCCCCGTTTCTTAAAGTCACCAAGAGATACAGTTTCCTTTGCCGACTATACGGCGAACCGTTAACTGACAAGTTCGATCAGTAACAAAGAAAATTGTTTTGAGTTGTAGTTTTGTATGTAACGAAACAAGAACTACTATTACAGCTTTTTGGTAGCCGTATTTTGGGACAAAGTTATAAAACTTACCGAGTCACTGGTTTGTGGTTAAGGTTATGGACTATACGCGGCTTATGAGCAATTATATAATACCAGCTTACCTATTTCAAGGACATTGTTTTCGGAAGCTCCCGACGGTACAACCAATGTTATAATCAAACATAAGAAAATCTGCAAGCCTCCGAATCGTTGCAAAGCCATTTACTGCGTGTAGACCCTAGCTACGAGAAGATACGTACGATGGAGACCTTTCAGAGTTTTGCTTAAACTTGACACAGCGGGTCGTATTGCATGACCCTATAGCCTCACACCCCTTCCGTCGCGGTTTCCGTAATACAGATAATCGTCTCTCGATTCTTAAATCTCCTTGATTTTTTAATTACGGAAACAGAGACTGTTTTGTTTCCTTATTGGGCGAAGTCTCTCAAATAACAAAACAATGTGTCATCAAAATTTAAAAATGAAAAGCGGTTCCATATGCTTAGATTCGTGGCTTCGCTAGTGGTAAAACCTTTCTCGCCAAACCAAAGCAGTAAAAACTACGAAGGCGAATATTACAGTTTTCCCGTACAAAAATACTTTTATTTGATCGGTCTGCTTTATGTAACTTCTGATAAAAGTGGTTTTTATGTATCTGACTGCGAGCCAGCGTTTCATGATCAATAAAACCCCAGGCATTTTGCCTTTTTTTGTCATGTCACGCTCTAAATTTTTAACAGAACTGAAACCCCGGGGAGGGGGGTACTGCCATATATGGGCTATATAGGTATGTGCCGCTGTGAGTTTACTCTAGGATAGGGTATATGAATTAGAGCGTTTGGGTCTAGAATAGGCCGGGTATCATTTTTCAGGTAACTGATCAATTGGTTGAAGATTTTATCTAGACTAGGGAAGCAGCTACTCTAGGATAGGAGGGATTTGGGGAGTTTACTCTAGTATAGGGTAGCAAAATTTAGCTGAACTAGCTCTGGTATAGGTTAAGGGTTCCAGGGTCCCAGCGGCACATCCACACCCAGAAATTCCTAAAGTACCCCCCCAGGACTGAAACGTACTTGCTAGAGAGTTTCTCTATGCCGTTTGAATTCGGAAGGACCTCAGAAGACCTTCTAACAGCTGAAGTTTCAAAACGTTTCTTACAGATAATCAGCGGTCAGTTAAACTGCTATCTCTTCGTCCTGGTAGTTCATTTAAAAGACATCAAAAATTTTCTCACGCTTAGCATGAAGTCATCATTCCCTCTTTCTATGTCCCTTTATATCATATCAAATTCCCTTTTTACCGCTCATCGGAGAAACAGCAACGCCTTTCTATAGACACAACATGGGAACATAATAAGCTGACAGTTGATCTGTTCTCTTAGATGTACTGTCAAATCCCGTTGATGGGGACACTGAGGGGCCATAAGGCCATCCCCCCCCCCTTTTTTTCGTTTAGCGTTGAATGCGTTTCCTGATGTTGGGTGGGTCGGTCGGATTGAAAAAAAAAACCTAAAAAAATCACAAGGAGTCTCTGAATAGGATGCCCTGGTATTCAAGGATGACGTTGAAAGTTAACATTCACATATTTGGGTTAACAAAAATGCACAATATACTGTAAAATTGTTCCTGTTTTTCTCTATGCTGTTAGTATGCTCATTTTTCAAATTGAAAGAATCATTTCAAGAGAAAAATGGTTTAACTAAGTCGTTACTTTTTTTTTTTGAAAATGCCGAAAATTTGGGTCGGACGACGCTAAAGGGAGAAAAAAAAGAGGATGGCCGAAAAAGAATCCGTATAAACAGGGTGTCCGTAAAGCGAGGTTTGACTGTAATTTGGAACAAAAGTAACGCTGATTGTATATGTGGAGTCGGAATCCGACTGATTGGGTTTTACCGTGTGGCACGAAATTTTTGCGGGTTCTAATTTTTGCGATTTTTGCGATTTTTCCAGCGATCCGCAAAAATACGTTCCCGCAAATAAAAATAACCGCAAACATTTTTCCCGCAAATATTTACTCGAGAGTAAATATTCTTTTACTTAAATTCGCTACACAAAAATACAGTAGTAAGAAAGCGTTTCGTGTCTGGTCAAGTTCAACTTGTCTCTTTCGTTCAGAGACAAAGCAGTAATCGTACACAATGAAATACTTGTTTTACGTAGGGTACGCATACCGTAATTTGTTTGAAAACATGTATTTCTATTGCTCGTACCCAATAAAAACGAAAATATTATCAATGCTGGGTACTTGGTACTTTCTGAAAATCGCAAAAATTAATTCCCAGCAAGAAAACCAATCTGTCCTAATCGCAAAAATTAGTTGCCGCAAAACACAAAAAATCGTCAATCCGCAAAAATAAACTCCCGCAAAAAATTTCGCGCCACACGGTAATTGGTAACGCAGTAGAAATAGACTTGGGACTCTATGGGACTCTGTCGGCGGGGGTGGGGATACTCGTTTGTCTTGTTTAAGGTTTTGGTATCACACATGGTAGGGGGCTGAAGAGGAAATAATGGAATAAGAAAAACGGAAATTTTCGAGTTGAAATATGGTAATGGCGTAATACCCCTTTTTTGAGGGAGGGGGGGGGGGGGGGGGGGAGAGGGTAGGTAGTACTAGGACCAGGTTTGATTCCGTTTGCCCAATGATTAGATTGGGAACTCAAAATCCTTAACAGTAAAATTACATAAAGCAACAGCTAATAAAGCATCAGCTTTTCACTGGCGTATGATGATTTTGACATTAAAAGCTGGATTAAGATCTTGTAGTCTCTAATAATCTAATTTGCCAGAGGCTAAAATTTCGAAATGATCCCACTTGATATTATGTCCGGTGGCATTGACTTGGTGAGCAATAGCTGATGAGTGGTCATTTTTAGTTAGGGTCTTGAAGTGTTCAAGTTTTCCGGCTGTTTTAACCTTGGCTACAATTTGAAACATAGGACACTGAGCTGGTGTTGCACTGCTTCTTACCTGTCAATAGTTTTCCGACATTGTCCAGCAAGTTACGTTCACCGCAAATCTCACACTATACTTAGGGAGGATATCATAGACAGTATAGAAAGCAATAGCTGCGCGTAGAATAGCCTGCGAAGCGCAGACGTATTCTCTCTATGCGAAAAATAATTGCTAGTTTATGTACTTTAAAAATTTTTCGGAATTTTGGCCGGTCGGTGAGGTAGTGTTAGTGATAAGGGCGCGATAAGGAGACGAAAGGTCCGGGTTCGTTCCTGGGTTGCGGTTTTCTTTCTTTTAAATAGAAAAACTCTCAATAACAGGTCAAAACGTTTTTCCAAGTGTCTTAAAAATGGCAGCAGCCGTTTACAAAAGGGACAACTGCTGGATGCCTGGCTGTAGTTCCTGCTAATAAAACAAACCCGTACCCAGGGCCCGGAGTTGTAAAAGGGAGGCGCAGGATATCTAGCCTTGCGTAGCAAGCGTTTCTGTTTGGTTTCGGAGGAAAAAAAAGACCGTGGAAAGGGAATTTCGGTTTTGACCTAGGCTCGATTACCAGCCGCTGTTCGAGAAAATAATCCCGCGCTCATCCTCCCGAAGGATGAAATAGGATCAAAGACCAGAGCCGGGAGACGGCGGAAATCGAGCCTAGTTTTGACCACTTGCGCCATTTTTCGCGCGGTCTTTGACTCTTGTTCGTCATTCTTTGCTCCTAAACCGCACAGAAACGCGTGCTACGCAAGCTACAGGATATCAATCCTTCTTTCCTCTCATCGACGGGTCAATGTTTATTGATGAACAATCACAGTGTTTTTTTTTTTGCAAGCTGAAACCTCTCGGTTTTCCCAGCGTGTTCTCTCAACCTCGCCCTCATGAGTTCCCGTCTTCCAGTCAGTGTGCAGAGCGTCGTCACCAACGACATATAAACTAACATCTATTTAGGTCAGGTACTAATCCCTTTTTTGACAGGTGTGGGTGGAGGTTATGCCTAGCTCCCCTGCTAGCAGAGTCGCTTCGATCTTTCCTAGATCTTCTAACAAGGTAGGTAATGACTTGCTCATTGCGGTTTTAAGAAAATAAACAACAACAACAACAACATTCTTGAATTTCAAAGGCACGTTTTGACAGGTTCTTCCGCCATCGTCTTTAACAAGAGTCATACAATCAGAATCAAACTATTGTAGTTTCAACTGCATGCAACAAAGACACATGGGAATGCTTCCGCCCTTATCATTTAAACTATACAAGAAAAATTTTCAATGTGACAGGGAAAATACAAAGTTGAAATTAAAAAGTTATTACAACAATTGTATTAATTATTGTAAACTACGCGAAGATTAATTCAAGGTACCGACGTGATTCACAAGTTGATTCAACTTTTGATTTAAAGGAGTTAAAGTACTCTAAAATACTGTAAGAACTACAGCCGTCAACATTCTACTAATATTTAAGGTTCTCCCAAAGCGCTTTGCCTCCTCGAAAAACATTGAAATTTTCAAGAAACAAAATTAAATTTTTTTCTCCGGGACCATCATTAAGTGTTAAATAGTAACGCTCAACACTTTAAAACTAAGAATTAATCAAAATTAAGAAATGAAAAGTGGTTCTTACTTTTCGGTCTGTGGATGAAATGGTGAAAATTCATTTAAATTTAATCTCTCCAGCGAATCTTCACTTCGTACTATTAATTCAGTATGTAGTTCTAGCTTTTTTAAGTCTGTGGACGAAAACCCCTATGGTGTAACCATTCAAAATCTCTTCGGCATGGTACTGTTAATTTTAAAACATGAAGTCGGTTTTATTTTTTCGAATTTGTGGGCGAAGTCTTATAGTGTGACTATTCTATCTGGCCATCTTTTCACATGATAGACTTTTTGTTTCTGCAACTAAAATTTAATTTTTAAGCCTCAGTCTTGTGAATGAGAGTAAAAAGTGGCAGGTCTTCAGTTTTCTTTTCTTACGCAATTTCTTCTGCCCAACGAACATTCTCGTTTATTTTGCCTCAAGTTAATCTGTGAAGAAAAAGAAAAAACAAAAGTGATCCTAAAGAGAAATGTAAAACCAGAAAATAATTGAGAGTAGAGCATTATTTTTATTTGGGAGTATAGAGAGTTAAAGTGACGACCCCCCTGTCTTTAACTGATTCATTACAATTTACTTTCAATTCATCACTAATTACAATAGCCAATGAATATGATATGCTCAGTCCACAATGAAACGGGAGCCGTGCGATATGCAGACGATACACATCATGTTCTTTTCGATACTTTGAGAAGACCTGTAATGACTTATTAGATAAAATTTAATCAACCGCTGTGTCTGTGATTTTTTGGCCGTAATTTCTGATTCAGATCCTATTGGAACAAGTACAATTTTCAGCTATTTTTACTCTTTTTTTTAAACTCATGTTCAAGACGAATACGTGCGACACAAATCATGAACTACGTTGATTTATAAACGAACCTTTGTTTTCTTCTTGCGATCCACATTTATCGACACGGCAGTATTCCCACCGTACTGTGCTATTGGTTGTGTAGCACCAAGGGCCGTGAGGGGCCTGGCCACCAGGATTCCGGCATGCATTGCCAACTTTTTTTAGTTCAGGAAAGGTTTTTGGTGTTCTGTAGTGCCGGTGAGGACACTGGGAAGACCAGCGTTGACACTTATAACCTGATTGGGTGACAGATACATTTCCACGGTATGACTGCCCGTCACCATAGAAACACGTTTCTGCAAGAGTTCATTGATCAATTGAGATTTCTGGACAACTGACCACCCACCCCTCCCCTAAGTCACAATATTACCCTAAGTGAGAAGTAAGTGTTAAAGTCAACACTATAACACTTACTTCTCACTTAGTGAAAAATTGTGACTTAGGGGAGGGGTGGGTGGTCAGTTAATGATCCTAGTTCATGTATATAAACACGTGGTTTATAATTTTAAGCTTCGGTAAAACGGGCAGCAAAAAGGTGCAACTTGTTTTGTAACATTGCTACAAAACGAGTGAAAAGCGATGATGCGGGTTTCACCACTCACGTTCAAACCTGTTAAAAAACAACCTGCTTTTTGTTGGTGGTAAAACGTGCAATATCGCTATTCAACTCGTCGCAGCAAGGTTGCAAGGTAAGTTACAGTTTTTTGTGGCCCGTTTTTCCGTACCTTTAGCTCGACAAATATTATCATTCATTCAAAAATCCTTTGATAATTCATAAAGATAAAACAAAAGAAATTAATGTTAAATGAGTGTCTTTAAATCTGATAAAGACACGGCTAAACTTTACGTCCAATTTTTTCTTAGACCAAAATAACCTCAAATCTAAATGTTAGTGCAAGAATGAGTTGATCTATATCAGAGATTTTGAGGCCGTTCAAAAAACGAGCAGGAGTGTATTATCAGGTCTAAAAACTGTGGGCTTAGCCCCGAGTTAATGTTTTAAAACCTTATAATAGACTCCTACTCGTTTTTAAACAGTACAGCATAAATGTTCTCTTGTTGGAAAATAAAATAGTCTTTAAAATCCGTCGCCCTCTGAGAGCTCGCTTGAGCGGTTATTATAAATTCTCGTTTAGTAAGATTTTCACTATAAACTCGAATGAACATCAAATGTGTAGACAACGTCGTATTTTGTTACCTGTAGTAGGAGGAGAGTCCGCCTTATCTGAAATAAATAACAAATGTTGAGCAAAAAACGGTCAGAAAAAAGCAAAAGCTAGAAAAAAAAGATGTCTTGAAAAATGAGAGCTTCACGAAATAGATTGAAGACATGTGACGTCACGTAGTAAACTCCGGCCATGTTGGTGTAAATCTGAGTCACGTGATCAGCTATTGACATTATGCAAACTGTCATCCCCAGTGTTCTACCAGTTTGTGTGAAGTTAGTTCTCGTCGTTTCTTAGTTTGTAGTCCGGTTCTCAAAATAGCCCCTCAACAACCTTGCGGCCGTTGCGGTTGTCTGACTACAATAAAAAAGGTCTTTCTGATGAGGAACAAGTCAATTATTCTTCTAGATGATGAATTATACTGTCGGAACCAAGGTTTTGCTTAACACCACCTGTGTCTGCAGTTTGCTGTGCTGCCGATAATTCCTGAGGGCTTGTTAAGCTAGGCCATAGGGAGCTTAAGCAACGACGACGGGGACAGCAACAAGAACGGCAAAAAAGCAATCGGCTTAGATTGGCAAAAAACAACTTTGCTCTCGTATCGCGCTTTTTTGTACATTTCTTTGCGTCAATGCACGACTATGACGTGAAACTTCCCAATTTTCACGGTTTTTGGGCGGACGTGGACACAAGACAAAGACTTTCTTTTTCTTTTCCTGAACTTTGATTCAGTCCTTCTAGAACTCAATTCCAGAAACGTCTGCCAACATTTGACGAACTAAACGAGATGGAATAAGTGCGATAAACTTATAAACGAATTCACTTTCCAAGCGACGTTTTCGTAGCCGTTGCCCTCGTTGTTGCATAATTGCTTAAGCTCCCTAATGTTTCAATACTACAACTTCATCTTGTCTCACAACGTTTACAGTTTCAACCCTCGCTAAGAAGGACATCTTTGGGACCAGCATAAAGTGTCCTTCTTAGAGAAATGTCCGTCTTATAGAGACGCAAATATAAAGGGAGTAAAGAAGTAAGACACCAACTCTAGGTGTCCGTTTTACAGAGGTGCCGGTTAAGAGAGACTCGACTGTACACGGAGGACTAATGCACAGACGTTTAAGCAACACCATACGTGGAGAAGAACTACTATTAAATTGGATAGGCTGATATCAAGCGTTGCGACACAGGCTGCAATAAGGCAACCTCGTTCCCAAGTTCTTTCTCTTGCTCAGGAGACGGGAAAAAGAAAGCCCTGGGAACAAGGTTGCAGAAAGTATGTTATACTCGGCATTTTACGCCACTGTAAATTAACTGCTTGTAAATGTTGCTATGAAACTGAGCAATGGTGCAATCCACGTGTAATCTGGAATGAATGTTTTGCACGTTAAACAACTTAAGACGTTCACCTTTCAACATCTCGGGATAATAGCATTCAGGAGCATCAGGTCCATTTCGCTTTGGGAGACCTTTGCACCACATCAAAGATGTTCCCCTCTGCATGCCACCAGAAACTACGCTCTGAACTCCCCAAGAGATCAGTTGGAATTTACTTTGATACATTTTTAATACCTTGCCCCAGTCCTTCTGGCACCGGTCGTTAAACTTCAGACATGCCTCCTTGCAAATTGGCTGGGGCCGAGGCTTCGATGATGTCAAATCACATTTGGGTAACAAAAATTTGCAGTACATGTGTCTGATGAGCCGCCAGCAAGTCTTATTCAGCAGTTGTCCTGGGAAATCTGGCATGGTTTGCTTGGATAATGAAGATATGAATAATAAATATCATTTACTTCACTATGGTTAGAAAATAACTGAATCAACAAGGGTCAGTTTCCAAACATCAACACTAACATTGTACAAGGTAACAGGATAATTGTAAAGTTAAGAATGTCTTAAAATAAAAAGAAATCCACAGTTTTCTTTGTCCTCGATCTGTTGATTATACGGGCGGAGTCAGAGCTGAAGTGGTAGGGGATACTCTTTGTTCAGGTCTGGGGATAAAGCATCATATCGGCTGTTAGTAAAATCCAACTAGTGATCTGTTATCAATACTGCGTTCTGATTGGCTGAGCTACTACTAGGCTATATGTTATAGCCCACTAGTAGCGAAAAGCGCCGGTTTTTTGGCGCCAAAAAAGAGTTGAAAGTCTAGTACTTACTAGATAAAGTTGTTTTGTCTCGATATTTTTGAACAACTAGTTGGATTGTACTAAAACAATTATTCCTTGGGTTGACTCAACGCACATTCGGGCTCGAGTAATTGTTAATTATAATCACACATGCCGGACATAAATACTTCCGTTCAGCTACTGGCAAGAGTTTACATCAATTTGAGAGGGGTATTGAATATAGGTACAAAACGTACAACTAAGAGGAGATCTCATTGATGTGTTCCGTGGGGGTTACTCCCTTATATAAGCCATATACTAGGTATGTGTCACATCAAAGGGTACGCCTCTTTCTTTTGCTTTGTTTTGGTCTGAAAATGGGTATAGACTTAACCCATTTTGGTCTGGAATAAGGTTTTCAAAGGAACTACGGGAGTGTCAGTGGTTAGTGGAGGTATTTGTCGTTTCATTTCCAAATGAGTAGGAGCGAGTAAGAAAGAAGGAGACATATGGGAATTCAAAATGGATTTTAAAAAATCCTTTTTTTTTTTGCTGTTCTAATCTAAGTAGTGATGACATCATTTCTTAGAA
Source organism: Porites lutea (assembly GCF_958299795.1). Taxonomy (NCBI): domain Eukaryota; kingdom Metazoa; phylum Cnidaria; class Anthozoa; order Scleractinia; family Poritidae; genus Porites; species Porites lutea. The sequence continues at coordinate 4,318,438 of NC_133202.1, read as the reverse complement.
GCCAGGTCTGAAAACTGGTGAGAAAAATGACATTCTTTTTGTCTAAAATAGGGTCAGGATTTGGAGAACCGGGCAGAACACTCCCACCAAGAATTCCCAGGAGTACCGCCCCGGACTGTGTTTAGGTTCCTCGCAAAATGAAAAACCACTTCCTTACGTTTCTGCTTTTTCTCGAGAAGCGAACACTGTAGGTAACGAATAGGTTCTCCCTCCATTCCTGTTCAGCGGGTGTAGCAAAAAGAAGTTCATCTCCCAGAATTGATCTGCACACTTCAGGTTTTACATCCTTTCCAGTTTTTTTATTTCCTTTCTGACCATGCGCACTGTAGGGGTGGCAATATTTGCGCCTGAGTGTCCTGTTTACTGCTCGCACACATCTGTGGTTTCTAAATGAATACGATATACACTCGAATACAGGCTAATGAATTTATAACTTATCGTACAGTATTATTATATTCGGTGAAAACAAAAAGAGAGAAAGAACACGAAAAACCGCGTCTCGAATTTTTGAATCCCCCTAATACGCTGTGTTTTCATATTTTCCAGGGAGGATTGCATTTTCATATACAAAACACAGACTGTATTATGTCAAACGTAGTTAATCGATAAAAGGATAATCGATAATCGATATCAATCATCAATGAATATCGATTTCCGATATCGATCGATAGAAGTCGATAAAGAAAAAAGTTGTGACTCCGATTAATATTGATGATTTTTTGATAGAAATTGATGATGATTTTTTATCGATTGTTATCGATTTTGTTAATCGATGAATTATTTTTTCTGTTACTTCGATTTGTATCGATTTCCAATGTCAATCGATTTTTATCGATTAACTCCTTCTGGATTATGAGAGATTCGAAAATAGTCAGGCCCCGTGTACACGACTCCGGACATTTCTATAACCGCATTTTTGATCTTTGTTAAACCTGATCAAGAGCCCAAGACTAGTCATGGGCTCCTGTCCTGATTCGTGTGTACGTGGTCTTGCTAAAACTCCTCTGGAGAGTCTGGAGAGTGTTTTTTTAAAAAACTGGTTTCGTGTAGACCGATAGCCTGGGAACGCTGACGATTTCCGCTGACGTATTTCCGGTCGTCGCACCCGAAAAGTTACTTTTCGGTTGGAGAGATCGAACTGACGACCGGAAATACGTCTGCGTTTGCAAGTTAGTGGACGGGTGGCTGATTCGTGTAAAAAAAAATATTTGGCGTCAAAACTATGGGATTAGGTGTCGAAAGGAGTGTGGGAGGATGGGACAATAGGAGGTAACCCATAAACAAGCTCTCGAGAGAACGCGTCCGCGAGCGGCGAAGCCGCGAGGGCAGAGGAGGAACTTCTTTCCCCACCCCTGGCACTTGCGTCTCCTTTCGCGTGCGGTACTCGCGTGACCTCTCGCGACTGTCCCATATGGAGAGTTTGCTCACAGGCTAAAAAGGAGAGGAATTTTTTCCCCCCGCCCCCTTCCTCTCTTTGCGCCTGCCGACGTGGGCTAGTGTTACATGTGCTAGAGTGGAGACAAATGTGTATAATTAGTCGCACCTGGCCTTTGCAGCCTTGGCAGAAGAGATATTAGTTTCCTTCACTTGAATGTTGTGCCTCTTTACTCCTGAAAACAAACCCAGATGTCACATGGTAGTTTTGCACAGGAGAGAAAAACCTTATTTTAGGCAGCAAAGGATGAATAAAACCAATGAGTTTCCTTGCTGTCAAAAGTTTTGTTGTATAAAACATTTTTGTCGAAAAAAATGACAAAAATGATGATAAAAAGAGCACTCAACAAAGGTTTGCCTCCTCATAGTGGGGTTTTGAAATTCGACGAGGGAACGTACGTCCCCGAGGGACAGAAGTATCCCCTGCCCGTCCCCCTCCCCTCGTGCCTGAGTAAAATAGCATTTTTAAACAATCCCGAATGGATTTTTACTTTTTACTTGGTCGAGTTTTGTAAGAAAATATGTATCATAACTAAGACGGCGTCACCGCGACCAGCTGGTATGATTTATTCCGATTTATTCACAAACTGTTTAACTATGAAAGGTATGCAATGGTTACTAATTATATACTCCTTTAGGAGTGATTTTTGAGATTGTACTTAACGAGGGGCGGGAATAGCCTTTTCACACGAATTACATTTGATTGTTACATTTTAGGTACAGAAATCTCAGGAAGGCTGGACAACAGGGTGGTCCTAATAAATGTATGAGAAACAGCAGGGTAAGATTTCATGAGCCCTTTGAACAAAAATGGGAAAAATTCGAGCAACATGAAAACTATACCCTTTCCAGTGCAGGCGCTTATAGCCTCAGAAGAAGAGTACTCAATGCTATAAGACCTCGTTCCCAAAATTGTTAAAATAATTCAAGACCAATTACCCTTGAAATATTTGAGCCATATAGGTATGTGCCACCTCAAAGTGTAGGGTTTTTGCGCCGTCTTGGTATGAAAACTGGCATAAATTTTTCCCATTTTGGGCTGGAATCGGATGTGGTTTACGAAGGAACTACGATTGTGTATCAATGTGTTCGTCGTTTTAAGTCCAAATGAATGAGAGAGAAAGTGAAATATATGCGAATTCGAAATGGATTTTAAGAAATCTCTTTGATGCAGTTTTAATCTCAGCAATGATGACATATTTTCTGTTTTATGCCAAAAACATGTAAAGTTGAGTTCTGTGACCACCTCCAGGTCTGAAAACGGGTATGGATTTTAGAGGCCAGGTCTGAAAACGGGTGTAAAAAATTACATTTTTAGGTCTGAAATACGGTCAGAATTTGTAGAACTGGGCGGCACGCCTGCACCAAGAATTCTCAGGAGTACCCCCAGGGCATTATCACTGTCATTACATGACTGAATTTCTCCTGAATGACTCGACAAACAGGTATCATCCTTAAAAAATTACATGGAAAATTTAGCAGATCACATAACTTTGATTTTTCAACTTCCAGTCAAACAGTCTCCTTCCTCTTTACGTGAAGTCTCGACAACCATTTCTTAAAGTAAAACTGGATATAAAACGCTTATTTACTACGTTGACAGATAGTAATTCCATATTAGCACCTCTCTTAAGAAAACATTTTCTCGTCTAGCTAATATCTACATTAGATACGACCAAAAATAATCAAATGAGGGCAATACAAAGAAAAGAAAAGAAAAGACAAGACAAATAATGAACACCGAATCAAACATGACGAACTTTGTGTAATCTGCTTACAATTGTATGATTAACCTTAACGCAGTAAAAAATTAACGTGTGAGCAAAGTGAGAATTTCACTAACATATTTTAGCTGGTTACCTAACTTCAAGAAGCACGTTTAATATCCATCTGAAAGTAATTAAGCGGTTTTTCTAGTTTAACGGTTTACAGATATTGCTAAACAACATATTAAAATCAGCTACTACGTAGATTGATAAGTCTAATCCGGGTGTATTAAGATAAGTTGAATCAAGTTCCCCCATGTTTCAATTGAGAAAAAAGACATCGAGAGGGTTCCCATTGGAGTATAATAAGTCGATGAAAATCGTTAACTGTTAAACTCAACATAAACTTAATAAGCTGAATCAGTGGTTGTTTTTCATAAAACTATCCACTTGGTAATCAACAGCACCGCACACGAAGTGAGTAAAATAAGGAGGGGATGTTTTGTGAAAGTACTTTTCTTTTAGCATGATCATTTCATGAAAGCATTGAAGCATTGGTCTTTTCCTGCTGTGAATAATTCTCTTAAGCGATAAGGAAAAAACTTAGTAAGCTTTCTTTCAGGTCGATTTCCCTTCACAAAAAAGTCCTCTGTGGCGGACAGCATAAAACCATAGAACTTCCATCTAACACGCCGTTCAAAAGTCAGACTTACTGAATTATAAAACACTTGGGAACAAACAAGGAGAGATATTTCTGGCAGAATTCAGTATGGTAATTGAAGAAAAGAGAGTTACTTACGATTCGAACTAAGTTCACTATCAACATGACTGAAAAAGCTCAGTGAGGCCGCCACACTCAACAGGACTAAAGTGATGCAGCATTGAAATACTCCCAAGGAAATCATATTTCCTTACTGCCTTGCCAAAAACTTGTGGATGAATTGTGCTCGGCAAGCTACGCTAAGATATGCTGCTAACTGTTTTTTTCATGGTAGATATTAAATATCTTAAATCGCTTCCACGCTGTTTGAATACGCCCATTAAAACATGCCTCGGGGCAAAAGAGGCAAGTTTTCCGACTTTCAACCCAGCTTCTCCCGAACACATATTACATGGCTTATGTATTAGTCTGCATGTCCAGCTCGAGACAAGCCCACGCTGTGTTTTCATGGAGAAAAAGGGTTGAATGTATTGATTGTTTGGAGGAATTATCCAGACGTGCAGTATTGTTTAATAACTTCCAGAAACTCGAGGATCATTCAATCTCACCCAGAGAGTTGGATAAATTCCAATTAATAAAACCAGGATATAGTTACAAACAAACCGTTTGTTCACAACAGTACGTGTCCAAAACATCTGGGCTTCGCTGATAATTTTTTGTTCGGGTTCCTGTTCCTTTGTTGAAGGGTATTTCCTCTGTTACTTTCAACTGGTTGTTTTAAAGAACCATCAAATTGTATGGGCTATTAAAAAGCTGGAATTTGATTTATAAACACTACTAGTTCCGAATTCAAATTTTGCACTATCCTGGGTTATCTTAAGCCCGGTTTAAACAACCCGAGGTGTTGTACCTACATACATGACACGACAGGCATACGGAAAGCCCTTGATCAAGATGAGTAGAATGCGGTCTTTTCGGTGCAAGAACTAACTACCCCCAAGTCTTGATAAATTGCAGCCTTAAAGCAAACGAACGCATCACATCAGACAAATTTATTTTATGAAAATAAGAATCTGCTAGTTTTCTAGCTACAAAGTATTTACAGCAATGAAAATCTCAGTAATACTGTGATTTGTTACGTAAGCTCCAAAATTTACTATACATCCATGATAAAACGTTCTATGATGTCTTAGTTGGCAACGAAAACAGGCTACAAATTTCCTGTACCTATTCATACGATATCTTTTTAGTTCGCAGTTAAATCTTGTCCAAAATAATCTGCGATCAGGCGTTCTTTTTTTTTTTCAGGGAAAAGCGAAAAAGAGAAGAAGGACCGCCTTATCGCAGGAGTTGAGAACGAAAACGCAACCTCGTTTCCATGACAGCTTTCCAATGAAAAATCGGGAGGGAGGGGTTGGGAGCCGTAAGTCGATTGCGATCTCAGAGGTCAATGTTTTAGAACTAACCTAGAAGTACCTAGAAGTGCAGTTTGAACTTAAGTGTGTTTTATCATTGCCAGACCTGCTGTGTAATTAAAGAAAAGAGAGCTAGTCTAGCTATGTACATTGAATCGGTCGCTTGATTCTTGAAAATAGTTGATCGGAGAGTAGACAATTTGATAATGAAAACAAAAGCGCATACCGTACATATTTTGGGTTGTGTGGTTTAATAATGAGGTTTCTTCATCTTTGTAATCAAACGGCTCACCTTACTGGCCCCCAACCGCCCCCCCCCCCCCCCCCCCCTTCCAACCCCCACAAAAAAGAAGCAAAACCTAACGGTTTGCCAAGGTGTACGTGACCGGCCTTTTCCGGCCCTCCTAATTTCTGAGGGAAGAGCCCTGTGCACGAAGGTTAAATAATAACGCGCTCCCCTCCCCCCTATGGTTGTTTGTCGCCATGTTAACTCTCCTGTCTCAGATTTGACGGTTTCTCTTGTTGTTGGCCCAGTCTCTTGAGATGTGATATGTGACAGCCAAGCGCCTGGGTGAAAGTGTCCTTGTAATTGTATCTGACTCCAAACTCCTTGCACGTTTCACGCACGATGGGAGTTATCGCTGGATAGTAAATCTGACTCACAGAAGGGAAGAGGTGATGGGCGGTCTGGTGGTTGAGAGCTCCTGGTAATAAAAAAATAATGGAGAAACTGCATTAATATTTTGATACAATGTTTAGTTAAGGTAAAAAAACCACTGCAAAAACCGTGTACGAACAATCTTGCTCAACGTCGGATCCAAAACGATCGTGATCAGTCAAAATATATAAAATTGAAAACGTTACAGTCAAGAAGACTTTTGCAGGGACTGATCAAACAACGTGAAATAGAGTTAAGTTGCGATATTTTAACTGGCCAATACCAGTCTCCATCAGGTTTATTGAGATATCACGAAATAATGACCGGAAATTACATTATATGACGTGGTATGATGTGGCTACTTAAAAAGACAAGATAACAAAAAAATAAAAGATATACTAAATATAGTTACAGTTCCTCACGTTTATTGATGCACAGATACTCTATTTTGATACAATCAAGTGCGAATAATTATTCTCTCTTGATACAATCAAATATCTCTTGGCAGCCAAGTTTAAGACAAACATCGGATCAATTTAGGCTTCTGTGAAACTGCCCACCTACCCCTCCCTTGAGCCCACATTAACACTTTTCTCACTTAGGTTTAATGTTGGCTTGGGGGAGGGGTAGGTGGGCAGTTTCTTAGAAACCTAAATTGAACCCAAAAAGAGACGGCCACATTTGGCCTGGTTACTGCTGTTGTCATTTTCTTTGAATCTCCGTAAGGTATACACAGTGACCTCTTTGAGATGGACAATTAGTGCTTGCCCTAGGGACCTTTCTGTTAAAGCAGCGAGACAAAACCTACTGCCCCACGAGACAAGAATACCACGCGTAACACGCGAGCTGCGAGAGAAAAAGGCGCGAGACACCGTGAGACTCGAAAGACGCACGCGTGGCCATTTTCCTCTCTCGCGCGTTCCGTATGATGGAACAAGAATAACAGAAGGCTCCTCAGAGTATTGTACGGACCCTGAGACTGTTGATCCGTAAAGTACTTTCACTGTTCTCCAATTTTGGTGCGCGAAGCGAGAGAACGCGCGAGCGAACGGCGAAGCCACGAGGGGTGGGGAAAAGAAGATCTTTTCCCGCCCCTCGTACTGGCGTCGCCTTTCGTGTACGGCTGTCTCGTGAATTCTCGCAAATACCCCTAATGGAGAGTTTGTTCGCCGGCTGAACGAACCTGTGAAAACATTGAAGAACCAACTGTCTGTCGCATAGTCCTGAGTCGTCTCAATCTGAAGCTCTGCCCTGAAACAGAACACACCTATGCTGATCACTAAAATACTTGCAGAGCAACAATTAAACGTCGAATAAGTCACAATTTCACAAAGTGCCAAGAGCCATAACACATTTGTAGAAATCGATATTAATCAATTAAAATAATTTACCAATCACGGTTGATCTTGCCATTCTCATCCGGTAGCGGCCAATCAACCTGTGAAAAATTACGAAAAAAAAAAATTCGCTTCTTTCTCTTATTCTTATTCGACTGGGAAAAAAGATGTTATGTTTATGTCACCAAAGTGGTTCAAATTCTTCATAGTCAGCTGTGTCCCTATGGCGGTGGTGTCTAACAGCTTTTAATTCATCTTTTTATCGAGTCTTTCGTTACTCAAATTCTTTTTGTTACAATGTTACAACGAGGTAAAAAAATCATAGAACCAAGCAAATCAAACTCATCTTAATCAGTCCACAATGAATACCCATTAGAAGCCAGACAACATTTTAGTCACTTCTGAGTTCCCGGGGGGGAGAGGAGGGGGGGGGGGCTTAACAAAGTTTTATAGTGGAAGGCTCTGCCCCGAGGTCCAACCCCTTACCCTTTTATACACCCTTCTTGGAAGAAAAGGTACCCCTTTCGTATATATTCTATGGACCAATGTTACCCCTTTCACATTCCTAGTTTAGAACTTTGCATCCCTTTAAACTGCTGCAAAGGCACTGTCAACAATATGAATACATCACAAAATCAGAACGTTTTCTCGACTTTTTCACTGCAATAAAATGCGTCTGTTGGCCCTTGTTGGCCCTCTTCCCTATCCTTTCATTTACCTGAAGGATGAAAAAGGTACCCCTTTCGGGCGGAGCCCCTGTATACTGTATAGGCCATTATAGGAAGTAGTCCCCGCGGATTCTGAACCTACCTCGCTTACAACATGAGAGGCCTGAAATATGAGAGCCAACCAGTAACTTCCTACAATCTCCGCAATGGTGTAGAGAGCAATCTAGTTTTCCAATGTAAAAAAAAAAAAACGTTTCATTGACCACTACCATAACATAACATAATACTCTCTTTTGTAACCCAAAAATTCTGCATAAGCATTGTCTTCAGTTTCTCTTGGGAGTTAAAATGGCCCCTAAGAGAAACTGAAAGCAATGCTTATGCAAAATTTTGGGGTGACAAACAAAGAGCATTACGGTATGTTATGGTATTTCTGGAGTGGTCAATTGTCAACTAAACGAAATTCAGTTAGTGTTGAATCTCAGAAATTACAACACGGCCAGTCTCTTGTATTCTTAGGGGCGACTAACAATCTTAAGGCAGATTTAGCGAAAGACAATCTAACGACCGGGCTGGTGACGACAGTGAGAGACCGCGTGCGCTGCTCTAAACGCGAAGGCGAATCTGATCTCATTGATAGGTTTTTAATGATGCTCAGCAACGGGGCCTTTTATAGGGGGAAAAATAAGAGGCATCAGTATAAATGGCACAAGTCGCTTGAAACGACGTGACGTATCTAAGAAGACGTGTTTTATCTCAGTAAGAAAGGCCCGTAAAACCTATTGACGTTTCTTAGCTGAGATGAAGAAACTTGGCCTCTTGTGTAGTACGCATGCGTTATGCCAACACGCGCCATGTTGGATTGCCTTTGCTACAGGCAAGAGGGAGAACAAAAGCCTGCCTTTTCCCGTTCCTCCGCTACCCCTTGCCCCGACGTCTGCCACGAGGGCAAGAGAAGACTTTGGGGATGAGGCTATTTACACGAGCTGTTCGCGTCTTAAGTGAGAGTTGCCTGTATAAATGTTACAGTTGGCGTCTCATTCAAGACGCATCTTCTTTTTTCTAGTACAAATGGCCCTAATGTGGAACTACTTAGCTTACCATTTTCCAAACGCCGAGTACCATTGCAGGCAGCAAAATTTTATGAAACAAAAAGAAGAGTTTGCCAGTAATAAATATGACCAAATGAGAAGTTGATGGTAGATTGAAAGTTATGGTGCCTAGACGGAAAGAATAATAAAGGAGGGGTTAAATTCAAGCTTGAATAAGATTTTAACAAGAGACTATAAAGGGGACAGAGAGGGCATCCCCCATATACACCCTATTCCATAGGTAATTCGTCTCGAGTTATTTTTAACACCACAGATCTCAAGGGGGATTAGACAACAGCCAATCACATAGCGCGAATGTGTTCCGCGTGGATGACCCACGTTGAGAGCCACGCGTCCTTCACGAAATGACGCAGAACAAAATAAGGGAAGACGCGGAGAGCGATTTTGCTATTCCTTTTGTCGACGAAAACGACTACAGCGAGATTTCTGCGAAAGCTGTGTCAGCGAAACCGAAATTAAAAAAGAATCGCCCTTCCTCTCTTGTATAGAGCTAACAGTAGAGCAGGGAAATCCTTAACACACTGAATATTCTCTCAGGATCATTTATAGTTTACAGTTTGAAGAGAGCAATTTCTGGTTTGATGTTTATTTTTTTCAGTCTTTGTAGCGATTATTCCTACCCACTTACTTTGTCAATTGTAGGCGAATCCTCCTAAAGCTGAATTTCAAGGGACCATATTCAAGCTCAGAAAGAGAAATAAAATTTCGTCGTTGCTTATTTACGTCCTCCATAAAACGCGAAATTAGGCATTTTCACGTCGTAGTCGTGCAAAAACGGGAAAGAAATGAACAAAAAAGTGTGTTACACGTGCGAAGTTGTTGTTTTGCTAATTAAACCTATTGTTTTTTTGACGTTCTAGTTGTCGTCCGCGTCGTTGGATCTTAAACTCCCTAAATTGTACAAACGACCGGTTTCAATAGACCGGCGAAATTTCTCATTTTATTAAAGCACTGAGGTGATGACAACTTCGAGTTAAACTGATTTCACGGGTTGTCAAAGAGTCCAGCGATTCCTTTTTCCCAGGTGAGCGCCGACTCATTTCGCTTCAATATTCAGGAATGCTCTCGATCTTTTTACGCTTTCATTGCCTCTCGCCCGACATGTTTTGCACGGCGTTTGGTCATGCGAAACCTCCACGAAACATCCACGTCTCGCGCGAGGTAACTTTATCCCGATTCTAAAAATAACTCGAGACGAATTACCTGTGGAATAGGGTGTATATGGGGGATGCCCTCTCTGTCCCCTTTATAGTCTCTTGATTTTAATGAAACCTTAAATTACTAATTAAAACGTGTTTCAACCTACTATTTTTCTTCCAAATGAACAATGCGGCGATATCCTGAGTCCTAGTTTTCAAGCCCAGCTGCAAATTTGAAAAGAAAAAAAAAGTGATCACAATTCTCCCTGCTGTTCTTTATATCGTCACGCAGCGCTTGGAGTGTTGTCTGACAACACAAAAAAAGCCTGGGAAGGAGATAGCCTACGTAGCAAGTGTTTCGTGCAGTTTAGGAGCAAAGAACGCGGAACGAGAGTGACAGACCACGCGAAAAATGGTGCAATTAAAAAACTGTTAGCCAACTTTCTGGCGACTTTGCGCATTCTGAGAATTCGCATTGAATATTTGAGCATTAAAATATTTTTAACGTTACCTCATAGCTAAAAGTACAGCCACTGGTTTTACGGGGCAGAATACTGACGCTAAAAAAACAGCCAGTTAGTCTAGAATCAAAGAAGTTAACTTACCAAGCAATATATTAAAGGCATGTAGATGTGCTGATGAAAATATCGAGGAAGCCAATTTTGTTTCCATTTTATGCGTCTCAGATCTGGCTTCTAATCGGAAAATAAATTGAAATATTGATGCGAAAATATCAATATATTATTAAAAAAAGTGTTAATGAAAGCAAGCATTTCTAAGATGCTAGGCCGGACAGACCCAAATAAGAAACGAAAGCCACTCACATTTTTGGCTGTACTGATATCAGGATCGTAACCATCAATGTTGGTGTAAGGATGATGACCAAAGGTATGCTAAATAAAAGGTGCGGGAGAAAAAAAAAAGGTGAAACGTTTTCCTAGTATAGGCAGAACTGTAAGCAACTACAACTGAAAAACAGATCCTATTCTTATCGGCCCTTTGAAAGAGAAGGAAAAGGGGATTTTGGGCGCGCGAGAAGTGCAAGGGTCTCCTTCCCTCGTCCCTTCTCCCTCGCGCGCGCTCGTGCGTCCCAATAGACGTTTTTACAGATACGGCGACCATATTGAATTAATTGGATATAAGGAGTATTATGGGATGCCCAGGGGGCGTGAGCACGATCTCATGTACTCGCATCAGTATTTACGCGCGCTTTTCGAGCCAATTTTTCTTTCAGTTTTCCTACAAAAAGATTGTAATGAGAAAAAATGATCGTTGTGCCGTCTTTGGATGTAATAACGATCGCCTTTTTCCCGCGAGATATACATTAAAGTCCTTTTTTTGCCCGAAAAGAGCGCGTAAATACTGAGCGAGTGCCTCCTGGGCATCCCATATACTTCTTAAAACTAATAAATTCAATATGGCCGCCTTATCGCTAAAAAGGTCTATTCCTTAAGTCTATTCCCCTCATCTTCCCTTGCACGAACGTTAACCCTTTGAGGGCGCGTGAGCGCCACTGTTCCCAGTCCCCACTCATTTTTTTCGATCTCTCGATTTCTCACCAGCGATCCACTCTCTGAACACATGGAGCAGGAACAAGCGATAGAGTTTTTTTTATGGGAATTATTACCTGATAAACCCACACGTGGTAGGAGGCTCCCATTAAGAAGTCATGACTATGACCAACCAGTCTCCAAATAATAGGATTCCTTGTTACTGCAAAATGGCTGTTGGAATTTAATTGGAAAATATCAAATTCAACCGTAGCTCTTCCCTCAGGGGCAGCCAAAGAGAATATAGTTCAAGCCACTTGAACATAGCATTGTTGAACGTAGTTTAAACGGTAGATATAGGTATATTTTCATCCCCTAAAAATTTTTCATCTGTTCCGATTTCCTAGCTGAAAGTCTAGTCATCCGAAAATTATAGGGATCAAAACTTATCTTTTCGAAAATTTTAGCCGGAAAAAAGGCTTCCGAAAATTCTAGGTGACCTTTTTAGGATAAAAATCCGTTAAAAATGGGCAATTATACCATTTTTTAGATGTTCGAAAATCCTAGGAGAGGCACGCAAACAAGAAATTTTACAACAAATGTTCCGAAACTTCTAGATCTCAAATCGTCTTCCGAACAGATATTTTCCAAAAATTGACGTTAGGTGTCCCTTACTACTGAATCAGCCAAAAAATTATGTGGTTTATCTATGCAATTATTTCAGAAAAAATTTCGGCTTTGCTATTACTTTCCGGGAAAAATTGATAATGACACACAGGACTCAAGGCGACCGCGACCGTGACCGCAACCGCCTTAAGAGGACAGCTTTAGAGAACTTCACTCAAGGGAAACGATTTTTGAGACTAAATAGAAGTTGTCGCACGATACAAATTTGACGGTATTTTCCTTCAATTAATAAGAAAATTGACATTTTTACCTTGCATCGTGAACACTGACCATTGCTGTTAGCGCCGTAAACCAACCCATGAAAGCGGCCGCGACACAGGAAAGAAAAAAACTGTGGGTTAACCAGAACATCTGCCGGAAAAAAATAAAATAAGAAGGTAATCACAATTATGGAGTATATGTGCGCGATTTTAAACTGTGCGCTAAGGCCTTTAGCCTACTCTGTCTGTGGCTCTTTTGATTCTGAGATTGCTTGTTTTGAAAGAAGCTCTCCAAGAACCAAACAATTAGGAAGACTTGTATGATTAATAATAATGAAAAAACTGTCTAGCCTGTGCAAGCCAAAGGATCATCGTCATCGATGGCATGATCGCGTGTCTTAACCACATCCACGGTGAGTTCTTAGGATCCTGTTGAAAGACATTTCCTTATATCAGTAGTTCAAATGTACAGTGCCGGGGAGGGTAATCCCTTATATAAGCCATACAGCTATGTGCCGCCCCAAAGGGTAGGGTTTTCCCGGTGTTTGGGTCTGAAAACGGCTATAGACTTCGTCCATTTTGGTCTGGAATCGGGTATTGTTTTCGAGGAAACTACGGGAGTGTATGAACGTATTTATCGTTTAATTCCAATTAAAAGAGAAATACAGTCAGCTCTCTCTGAAACGTACACCTTTGGGACGGGCAATAAGTGTCCGTGTAAAAGAGATGTCCGTCTCATAGAGTTTCAAGTAAAAGGAGTAAAGAAAGGCAGGGACCAACTCTAGGGGTCAATTTTTCAGAGGTGTCCCTCTTATAAAGGTGCCCGTTAAGAGAGAGTTGACTGTATGCGAATTCGAAGAAATTTTAAGAAATTTTATTTTGTTGCTGTTCTAATCTACGTAATGATGACATAATTTTCAAGAGGTCCAACACCCCCAACAAGAATTTTCAGGAGTACCCCCGGGTGTACAGTACTCATGTACTAAAAAATACCTCCTACATTCGGTACCTGAAACAGGCACCTGCAGTTACTTTCGGCCGATGTTCAGTCATTTTTTACCCTGTATAAGATCTTCTTAGCATTTATTTCTTTATTCCGCAGTTCCAATTTATGAAATACATACATTCATTATTTAAAATGCTCTTTGATTTATTATACTATTTAGTTTAGTAAAACACCGTTGGAACCTGCACTTTAGAGAAAGTCTTCGAAAGATTTGCGCTTCTTTATATTTATTAAAGAGCCGTTTATTACAAACTAATTACTAAAACCCTTAAGTATCAACTGTAATAATCTCAACACAGGCGTAGCGTGAGATTTTGAAAGTGTACGCACGGGAAGAAAAGTTAGAGCGCCGATGGGGCTTTAAACTAGGGGCCCGGGTTCTGGGGGTTAACGTAAATGCGATTATTAGAAAGGAAGGGCACACACTTCAATATTTCTAGACGTATTTGTAACTTATTACCTGTTTTGTTTCCTTGAAATAGTTCTGCACTCTCTCTCGTGCTGTCTTGTAGAATTCCCTGCGACGATGCAACTTAACATTAATAAAAACTTATCATTTTATTTTGTTACCCCATCTGGACAAGGAGAGGCAGAATAAAGCAGAGTTTCCTGACGGGGTAAACAAGATAACCGCACGGCCAACACTTTTAGCCTGACCTCAGGATCTCAGCTTCTTCCGTAATTTTCATTTTTCTTTTAACCCTTTGGTCCCCGAAATCAAACTTCAAATTTTTCTTACATGTCCCTTGCGTTTCTTATCGTAAAAGTGTGGAGAACTTGCCCAGATATCCTGAGAATTAATCTCGGGTAATCATAAACTTAATTCTCATGATCCCCCTGATCATTGTTATTACAGGGAGAAAATTGCTAATTATCACTGTTGAGGCTCAAAAAGTTAACATTTGTTGCAACTCCGTTTCCTTTTCTTTCTTTGAGCTTCAACTTACCCAAGTTCTGGAAAAGTCGGAAACTTATTTGTAACCAGATCACCAACATAATACTTTTGCAATGTTCTGTTGAAAGAAAATATACAAGTCAGTTGTTAACCTATGCATGTACAACTGTAGATGGTTGTCTAGAGTCAGTCAAATCTTGATTCCTTTTTCAATAGTTTAAGGAGCACGCCTCTTACTTGCGCCATTTTTCAGAGGAATCAAACAAATCGTAGCTTTTTCTCACAGGGTTTTCTTGCCAGGCAAAACCTATCTTGTAATTCTAATGAGCCAATAGAACGAATAGGAGCTGCTCGGAAAAACAAGCGTTTCGTTGGAGCCATTGAAACTAGCGCAGCGAGAAGTATAGCCTGCGCCAGGCTCTTGGTCAGTACAGATGAGCGAAAAAAGCGGGCGAGCAGTGATAAAGCGTGTGAGCGAAAAACGGCGGGAAGAGAAAAGGGAAGCTTCCCCGCGGTTTTCGCGCAACTTTTCTCTATGCGCTTTTTCTAATATCTTGGAGCCTGGAACCGAGGCTACAAGAAGTACACTTAAGAAAAGCTGTAGAACGAAAGCATATCGCCGGATATTCCTCTGTTTAATGGCTCAGTGTAGACAATCCAAAATGATGATAAAGTATGGACGCGAACTTTCGCTGCGTTGTCGAAAAAGAATTAGTGTAGATAGGCTTGATTAGCAGTCGGTATTCGAGAAAATAAGTCCGAACTCATCCCCCGCTTCCTCGGGAGGAGCAAAGGCCGGGCGCGGGGAAGCAGCGGAAATCGAGCCTCTAGTGTAGGCAATTTCCTTAATAGTATTCTAAAGAGCTTACTTGGGGGCAATTTCACTGAAGGAATGGTAGGTCTCAAACACGACTGTAACATCTTTTCCTGCCGCCATAAGAAGGAGATCTGAACCGCCTGGATGACGGGTGAGAAATTTGCTGACATCATAAACCTAAAAGAATAGTTAAAGCTGGAGTAAGAGAGGTGCTTCAAAATTGTATGGTTGGGAAAGACATGTTTTACCACTTGTATAAGACCTATACCCGTTTTGCGAGATATCAATTATTTGACCGGCGGCCTGTATTAAAAATTCCTGTTAAACAGAGCATAGCCCGCCTGGGTTGAACAACTACCCGTCCCACATAAGGTAATCCAAGACAGTCTTAGATTCTGGGTTCCTCGCTGTGGATTCTTACGGACTGTTCTTTACTGGGTTCAAACGGGAATTCTGTTCACAGATTTACATCTACCGGTGATAAGGTAGTCTGTTACAAATCTGCTACACAGCCGTTTTTAGTATCGTCACGCAACGTTCGGGGGAAGCGTTGCGTGACGACAATAACGGCTGTGTAAGCAGACTAGTCATAAGGAAGAAAGTTGCCTAAGGTCCCACTTTCCAGGGATTTTTATTCCAGCAGTCAGCAAAAATATACACAATTGGAAAATTCTTTTTGTGTTCTGTAGAGGGGAAACGCAGGAAATGCTCGTTAAAAACAGAGTTTTTGACACTATGTAAAAATTTTAGCTTTCAATTCTCAAAAGCCCTCCATTTATGTATGATCCTAGTCGTAGTCAATATTCTGTATAAAATTATCGATTATTATTATTATCATCAGTGTATGATAAAAAGGCGGGTTGTGCGAAATCTTTTTTCTTCTCTTGTTTATTTGTATTATTTACATTTCTAAACTACTGTAGTTGATGCTTGGTTAAAAATAAAATGGTTGTTGAGGTGGTTTTTGTTATGCAATGCCGGGGCATGAAGCATTATGCTGAAAGTTGGGCTGTCGTACATTAAAGCTTCCATCGCGGATCAAATATCCGTCTCTCGCATGCGGAGAAAGCCTAATCAGCACTCGCTTTTTCGTGATACCGCACTGTTCACAGTACAATTAAGAATCATCAAAACGGGAAAAAATCAAGGCAGTGGTTGTAATTGTCTGAGAGATTATATAAATACCGGACAATGTTTGTAAATTCAACTTTCCATCGCCGATTTTTCTTACCTTTCCGCGAACTGCGACATGAGCATTGTGTTTTTGATTCAACGAGATCAGCTCTTCCCAAGTGAACTGCCTTACTGCCGACGTATTTAACATGATTTCAAGAGAGAACTTTCCGAGCTGTGACAAATTTACTTGATGTTGGATCTACGTCGGCCAAGGCGCCTGAGGAGAGCATAATTATTCACGGTTGGGTTGAGGGCCAGCGAAGCGAGCAGGAATAATAAATTAAATAAAAAATAAAGAAATAGGCAGAATGTATCATACAATAATTGAACAGTAACTAAAATGTCCGCTAAAATATCATCATGTTGTACTGGAATTATACTAAGCGAAACTGCGATGACAATATACGGTCGCTACCAAGTCTTTGGGCCAGGTTGCATAAAACCTTCTTAAAGTAAAAGGGCTCTTAACTTTTGTTCTGGAACAATAACCTATCGTTTTGAAATAATAGTTATGAGTTCTCTTAATCCATTCTAATCTTGGCAACCACACAGTCTTTGTGGGAGCCACTGTTGATTAGGACATGACAACTGTGAAATTGAAATATGGCCGGCTTCATGTTAATCTTAAGATGTTTTTGCAACCCGACCCTAGACACGAGGTCTCACTAGACTTCTAGGAACTCTTAAGACATCTCTATGTCGACCGAAGCCAGGTAGACTCTTTTCGTCAAGAATCTCAGTCAAACAGAACAGAAACAATGCTAGACATGAAAGTAGCCTGCCACACAGACGTTCTTTGTGCCCTGTCACGCTTTTCTTCCGTGGGGAACGTGCGAAAGGACGCGCGTGACGAGAATCCTACGTCTGGCGGGAGGCCAGATCGAAGGCTACTGTCAGTGATAGTCTGAAATGTCAGCTGCCTCCACCCCCTAACCCGGGGGGGGGGGGGGGGGGGGCTGCAGTCAGTGGTTGTTATTGGCCATTTTCAAGAAGTTTGCGAAGAATCTAGTTAAAAAGTAAATGTAACATCTTTTCGTGTCCCCCCGGTGGAACATTTAACATCTGAAAAGGTAGTCGTGAGTTTCTTGACGGAATGTTCAAAAAATTGGAGCCGTTTTTAGTGTCGTCACGCAACGAGAGGAGCGTTGCGTGACGACACTAAAAACGGCTGTTTAGCAGATTAAGGGTATAGAGGTGGGAAAACTACATGACGTCGAAAACAAATCCCCCTTTAAAATCTAATTTATTCACAAATCAGTAACGTTCCACTTATGTTACAGATCTCGTACATCAGTACATACACTTTACAGTAGTAGCACTAAAAGTAGTAACAATGGTGCCAATAGAAGTAGTATCAATAGCATCAGCATTCCCAAACACTAAGAATTTTTACACACAAGTTTAATTTACACACCTAAGGCTTCTCACTCGACCATTTGTAAAGAGAGATAACGTACTGATTTATAAAAAACAAAGAAAGAAACAAAACAACAAACAAACTGGTAACACCTAACATGTACCTGACACTCTGCACGCACTTTCCTCTCTAAATAGTACTGAAACAGGAGCTGGGCTCCTGCCTGCACAGAGCTGACTTCCCGTTACAAGTTCAGAATAAGTTATTCTAAAATCATTTCAATTCTTTTTAGAAGCAAAGCCAACAGTTTGCTACAATACTTGTCAACATTGTTGCAACATATGCCACGTTACAATGACGTTACGCGCCCTCCCTTACCAAAGAAACGCGAATCTTAAAACTGGAGAAGGAGAGAAGAAGTACACATAGGGGAAAACGTAGATAAGTTGTCTAGTGTTGCAACGAAATTTGACGAGTGCTGTAGCCTTCGACTTCAGTTGTAGAAGTACTTTTGGTTCGTCACGCAAAAGAACGTTCGTTTGGAAGGATTGCGTGACGATGCAAAAGACCGTTCGGGTGTACAGTATCTCATATACCCTCGTTTACAGTACATTATATACAGAGTAGCTTGAAGTTAGACTCGAGGAGCCAATAGCTTCCTGACCAACTCAGTCATGTCTACTGCCGTTCATACAATGTTGTTCCGGTTGCTGTTGTCCCAGCCTCTTTAGATGTCCAATATGAGCGCCAAGCGCCTGGGTGAAAGTGTCCTTGTAATTGTATCTGACTCCAAACTCCTTGCACGTTTCACGCACGATGGGAGTTATCGCTGGATAGTAAATCTGACTTACTCCAGGGAAGAGGTGATGTGTGGTCTGATGGTTGAGAGCCCCTGATGACAAAACAAAACTTAAATTAACAATTCACCATTAGAGACCTTTAGATTGTGCGCATTAGATCATATATTTGAATGCCAGCCTAGTCCCTAGGCGTTCTCTCTTGACCCGTTGTCCGCGCGAAGTCTGGGAAAGAGCGGGCGAGTATCTCTCGGTGACGTCACAGCTCACGGTAGAGTCCAGGATTGACCACACTGAGAACGCCTAGGGACTAGGCTGTTTGAATGCTATTTTGCAGCTAACAAATAATAAAATTATTATTAATTATTATTATTATTAGATTCGAGGACGAGGCTAAGACTAGGAGGACGAGAATAACTTTAAGTTTTTTTGCGCGTATTCTCAAAAAATCGACAGCCAGAAAAGCTTCATGGTACTTTTTCACCAGAAAAGTTAACACGGTTATTTTTATTGAAGGAGATAAGCCCTCTCCCGATCACAAATGATAAAACTTCTAACCACTGATAACTTGCTCCCGCCACCACGACATTCTCCCTAAAACCCGTACTAGAATGCCGACGACGTCTAACCATTTTCCGCCAAAGTGACGCTTATTCACGCGTGCGCACTACTTTGCATTGAGAAACTCGTTTTCATAGTCGTCCTCGTCTTAGAATCTAAAGGTCTCTATAATAATCCGGTGAAATATATGATTGTCAGGATTAAGTGTAGTCCTGAAATGCCCGTAATTCTGGGGCTGCGCGTGAGACTGCGTTGGGACCGTGCGCCGTATTACACTTTGGGCCATTTTTTGCAGATGCTGTCCCTTATTTAATTGGCTGTTGCTGAAACACGTCCTCCATAACAGTCCCACATGCCATGACCTAGGAATCCCTCTTTTTCTCCCCCCACCCCTCCTGGCCAAAAAAAATAAAACATCAAGAGCATAGTTGCTGGAAGTTTAATTTCCCATACCCTGTTCAGGTGGCAAGTGATCAACCACCTGCGCGAAGTGGGGCGCCATAAAGAAGCTTAGGTTTTAGAATCTACGATACAGCCCACACTAACCTGTGAACACGTTGAAAAACCAGCTATCAGTGGCATAGTCCTGTGTTGTTTGTATTTGAAGCTCCGCCCTAAGAAACAAGACAATAAGGAGCTTTAGCAACGACGACGGCGACAGGAACGAGAACGCCAAAAAAGCAATGAGACTGAGCGAAACAACAACTGTACATGTGCATCACACTTTTTGGCTTTTTGGTAAATTTCTTTGCCGTCACTAGACGACTGCCTTCTAAGTGACTTTGGGATCAGCGGCGTTTCATGGAGGGCGTAAAAAATCGACCGCGAATTTTTTCCTCTTTCTATAACTTTTGTGCAGTCACCAAGAATTCAAATCCAGGAAGACTAAACAATAGATTTGCCATTTTAAGCAAGTTGGAAAAATCAGGACGAAGTTTGAAAACACGCCAATTCTCTTTATTCGTGACGTTTTCCTTTCTGTAGCCATCATCGTTGCATATAGCGCCAATATGCAAAACCCAGAGCGATCTTCAAATTAATTACTTTTCGACATTTTCTGCGTTCCTGAAAACGGCTGGATTGTTCTAACCAGTCCTCTGTCATTGAAGAATTAGTGCTGAAGAGTTCTCTAGAAGATGCACCCTTCCCACCCCTCTGTTAAACAAAAACCTACCAGTCTTGTGTCATCTTTCCATCTTTACCAGGTTCGATCCAGTCCACCTGCAAGATGAACAGCAACGGTGAGCAGTCCATCTTACGTGTACTATATTTGATATTCCAAGGTCACAGATTGCACGTGCACATGCATAATAATTTATTTTTCGCCTCGATTTGTGGGCAAAGAACAGGACTTCCATTACGGCTTTAAATAGCTCGTCTCTTAGGGCAAGTAGCCAGTCATCCATACCGCAGATCCTCCTATACTTGTTATGTTTGAGCATTTATAAGAACCAATTCCACGACAGAGTATCGTCAGATATGATGAACTCACCTCACTCACAACGTGAGATGCTTGGAAACAAAGAGCCAGCCAGTAACTTGCAACCATGTCGGCGATTATAAACAGTACAACCTGGTAAAAAAATAAAAAAATAAAACTGAATAAAACAAACTAAAATAATAATAATAATAATAATAATAATCTATGCAAATGATATTAATATTATAAAGGAAAAATAAAGGGAGATGTAAAGAATCAACCATAAGAGGACACAGAAAAAATCTGAGCCCCAGATGGGATTCGAACCCACGCCCTCCGTGTTCGAATACCATCTGGGGCTCAGATTTTTTACATCTCCCTTTATTTTTCCTTTATAATAATAATAATAATAATAATAATAATAATAATAATAATAATAATAACAATAACAATAACAATAACAATAATAATAATAATAATAATAATAATAATAATAAGGCTCTAAAACACCTGTCCGTAGAAGCTGAGTGCTGCAGCTACACCCTGCAAAAGACAGCTGTTCTGGCCTCCGCATACATCTTGCGAAGATTTTTAATCTGCTAAGCTTAGAGGACTCATCATCATAATAACAATAATAATAAAAATATATACACTTAAGAGAGGCAAGATAAAAACATGATCAGTTCCAAACCCTGGTTTCATAGAGCACTAAGAGTTAGCCTATTTTAGACTCAATTTGAAACCAAAAGATGTCAAAAACCTTACCACAGTTTGGTGTAACACATATCTACATATACGTGTATATCTTATCTAAGAGAGTACTGACCCTTCTGCAGATTTGAAGGATTCTACAGCGCTGAATAGCCCAGGTGACAAGCGTTTGACGGAAGGGGTGGGGAAGGGTGGAAGAGAGATTTTTGGCACACGTGAATGAAAGCGCGCGAGGTCATCCTGATCGTGTGCGCACGGAATTCCCGCTTCAAACGACTGCCACACTGGTTGGTACTATAATATCTCACCACTTTCCAAACTGGAAGTACCAGATAAGGAATCACAACCCTGTAGATCAGGAAAAATAGCTTGCCAGCGAGGAAAACAGTCAACTGAGATCTGGATGGTGGGTTCATGCGGATGATTCCTGGAACGCAAGAGACAAATCATGCTAAAAGAAGATGCATTAAACTTTCCAAAAAAAATACTGAAATTAATCTGGAATGGGGTACTCGGGTATAATAGTGACAGGAAGGTGTGATTTGAAAATTATGATCCAAGGACTTCTTTGGAATTACAACTTCGTGGTGACTTTTCTTTGGTAAAAAAAATTACGTGCGGGTGGCTTTTACAGTTTGGAAACTAGCACCACCTGGGTTTTTGTATCAGAAGATTCCATCAGTTTTATTTACAGGTGTGAAAAAGTGGAAAAATTGTTCGCTGGATGTAGACACTCTTTTCGACGTTTTGTTTTTTCATTCATTTTTATTTGGAGAAAAAAGGCCTTCCATAAGTGAAGTTCTGAGTCTTTTTTTTCCTTTCTTTTTTTTAATTAATTTGCAAAAATAGTATTTCAGTTTATTATAACATGTAACTTACTCACCATTTTTCTTTATAAAGAAGAGAATTGTAACATCTTGAATTCTAGTCTTCAAACCAAGCTACAAAAGACAAACAAACAAGAAAAGCTGAATGGATAGGCCCAGATTGGATTCCTGGCCAAACCAACTCTCTAGCAGGCTCTTAACTGAACTAACTGCGGACGAATATTTTTCTGCCTTTCTTCTGACACCTACATGTAAATTGTTAATAGATAGACACTAATGAGTGCAGAATTTTGAACAAAAAACTGTAAGCACTGTCTTGAGCACAGCAATTCCATTGATTTGAATCAAGACTTGGGCACAAAAAGAACCCACACTGCTGTTCGTAAAGAGTGCAGGACAAAGAAGCTGGTAGCTTGATCAACTTCACCCATGTGTGTGCATCTGTTTTAAGGGCTGTTTACATGGAGGGGGGAAGATCCTAGAAGGCTGATCATCCTAGCACCATATGTTTTTCTGTATTCGGTTTACATGCAAAGGGTTGTACTTGGCCCTAGAGCTAGAATCTGCCTTGTACTAGGATCTTCCCAGCTTAGTGGTAGGAAGATCCTAATACAAGGAGGATCCTTGCACTTAACTGCCCTCAGGGGACAAACCATACAAAAATGGCGGTGGGTTGTTCTGAGTGGCTAATAATGGCAATAAAGGCCAGGCATTTCATTTGGTGTTACTACGAGCTGATTATTGTGATAATTCTGCTAAAGGTGGTTATTAATGCCAGTAAAGAGACCAAAAGGGCCCAAATCACATTTTTGTTTTTGTCGCCCGCCACTTTTTAATTCCCTATGGAACCTTCTCTACTTTTTAAGGCACCACACGGACCGAAATTTCTGCATGTTAACCCAACGCAAAGTTGTTCCGCCTTCTAGAATCTTCCTGGTACTAGGATCTTCCTACCTCCATGTAAACAGCTCCTTATGTCTCCTGTAGTGGGTCCATTTTAGACTTCAAGCTACTCTATATTATAATATAAATGACCTGCTTTTTGATGAGAATGATGATGATGCAAGAAGATAAAAGGTGCAAAGATGGGAAAAGAACTCACCAAGCAGTAAACCAGCGGCACATAGACATGCTGATAGACATAACGAGGTACCCACTTTTGCGTCCACTTTATACGCCTTATATCTGGATGCTGAAATTAAAAAAAACAAAAACAAAATGCAAGACTTTGCTGTTAGAATCAAGCCTCAGTACATGATCTTGAGTCAGTGTCAAATTTGTCAATATCCCTGATAATGATGCAAATAAAGACAACATTGTATTGGAACTTACATCGTCAGTTGTAACAATATCAGGATCCAGGCCATCAATGTTGGTGTAGGGATGGTGACCAAGAGTATGCTATATTGGATGATTGTTTAGTTAAAAGTTAAATCAGGATTTTCAAAATCATAAACACTTAGTACAATAAAACTTTGTGCAAATAGCCAGTGACCAGATCTTATTGAGGGGACAGTGGGCCAGGCTGGGGTCAGGGTGGTAAAGAGGATTAAACCAAAAACACTTCTGTAAGGAAAGCATGCATATTTTCTATATTCCACTAGAAACTAAAATCTTTATTGTTGTATCACTGACCTGATAAATCCAAACATAAAATGAAGCACCATTTAGGAAATCATGAATGTGGCCAATGACCCTCCATAGAGTAGGATGATGTGTAACAGCACAGTGGCTTAAAATTCAACAAGATAAATTACAGTGTAAATTATTTATCTGCACTGTACAAAATTAGGGTACAGAAAATTGAGAACAAATGGGCTTTATTTTAACCCTGAAGGTAGAAAAATCTATCATAAAACTGTCCTTGGCTGGAAATTTCCATCAATGGGGTCCCTGGGCATCCAGTTTAAGGACTGAGCATGGCACTAACCACTGTGCCCCTTACCTTCAAGTTCCTTTAACAGGTGCAAAAATAAATAATGAATATCACATAACAAATAATTATCAATGAAACTTTTTAGAGAAGGTTGTGATACTCCCATTAAATCTCACCAAATTACAAGAAAATCCTGGCAATAGAAGTTCTGCCTGTTCAACTTTTTCAGGTAATTTTTCTTTTAACTTTTCAAATGCCCAAGGGGTAAGATTAACGGGAAGATCTTTAAACATTAAGCTTCAGTTAATAACTACCTGGAATCATGATTATTCACCATCCCAATCAAAGCACACATCCAACCCATGAAAGCTGCAGCAACACATGACAAGAAAAAATTATGGCTCAACCAGAAAACCTAAAAGACATGGTAACACTGATCATAAGAAAGAGCGATTTTATGCATTAAAACCAGTCAAGCTTATTTTTTTCTGTTTTATACATCCCAGTTTTACATGTAGGTTGGCTTTTGTAACATGTGCTTCACATGTACAAACCTTAATTGTCCTGGTAAATTTGTAACTTATTTAAGCCAAAATAATAACCCTTTAACTGGCTCTTTCTCTAAACTTAGTTTAAAACAATAAAATTCATTAATTCAATATTAAAAACATTACTGAAAAATGTTCATAGAGGATTACATGTAGTTTCTGTACTAAGACCTGAATTAAAACCTTAATCCAAATTAAGAGGTAGTAAAATAGTCCCTCAGATGTTTAAAGATTTGTACTGAAGGTGCAAAGTAAGGGTGAGGTATATGATCTCAGCTCAGTGAGACAAGCAAAGGGATAAACAAGAATCCTTTATTGAAAGAAACCTGCCGGCTGAATAAGGTGCAGGTATCAAAGCTCGGTCAGCCAGGCTTGCAGTTTGAAATTCAAAATTTAAAATTAACCTCCACAAAATATTCTTTTTTTAAATGTGCAAATCAGTTTTAAATATTATGACTGCCCCAGCCAATATATTAAATGATGGATGCTGCACACATTCAAAATTTATATATTTTACACTTAAAAACTAATATTATAAACAACCTGAGCACTCCACATTAGAAGTAAAATAGTTGGAATTCCAATATAGCGCAACCACATCCATCCTGAAAATTTGGGGTCCTGTTGAAAATGAAATTATTGTAAATTGTTTGAACCCAAGATCAGTCATGTCATGAGTACCAACAGCTGGGTCAAATGAAGTATGATCATGCATCCGAGTGAAAGAGATCATCATCAAAGTCAAAGTAAGTTGCATATCAGCAGTTGATAGTCAATAACTCCAGTTATTGACCTTTTAGTGATTGGTCAACTAAGTCCTGAGATTATTGGCTGTAACTGCCAGTTAAGCTGTTATGTTAATTAGCTTGTGTGAGTATTGCACTTAACAATCTGTCCTTTTAATAGCCTATTCAGAGGTATTTAACTGT
This sequence comes from Porites lutea, assembly GCF_958299795.1. Classification (NCBI taxonomy): domain Eukaryota; kingdom Metazoa; phylum Cnidaria; class Anthozoa; order Scleractinia; family Poritidae; genus Porites; species Porites lutea. Next base: position 4,293,011 of record NC_133202.1, on the reverse strand, counting down.
TGATGTAAATTAACTGTTTATAATAGTTAACCTGAGCTTTCAAAAGTGAGTCATTGTAGAAGCAGTGTCTAGAACACACATGTTAAAACCTAACATTAAACTGCAATATAACTACCGACATTTAATGAGATTCATTTATTAGAGTAAAGAAACAAAGCAACCGTAAACAATCTTTTAATATTTTAAACTATTTGAAAACAGAATGCAAATATATTTTACTATTTTATAAATTACCTGGTTTGTGTCCTTGAAATATTTTTTGACTCTGTCTCTTGTTGTTTGGAAAAATTCACTAACAAACATGAAAAAGGAGATCTCAGTCCTGTTAAGTTATTACACACCCCTGTAGTATAAATTATTATCATCTTGGCCTAGTACATTACCAGCAACTAAAAAAAAGCACTGAGCAATAAAAGACTGTTGGGCGGGGTAAGAAGCTGGATGGGTGACTGCCACAAATATCGTCATCAAGATCTGTTAACTTTATTCTTTCTTTTTTTTCTTCTTCTCCTTTCCTGTTGCCTGGTTTTATTTTCAAAAATGTATTGAAAAGCATATTATTTAACATCATTGCTGCCACCAGATTAAGAAAACAAATACAAAAAGGGTAGTTTGCATGTGAATTATTAATCTTCGGGTTGTAAGAATGGAGCTGAAACTTAGACCCATCGGCTGGGAAATGCCAAACTAAATTTTTGCTCCTGGCCCAAATTGCTTCAATGTTTTCTGTAAAATACTTCTGTAATCAAAATTTCTAGCCAGAATCATTTCTAGATTGCCAAAACGGGTGCAAAAACGGTGAAAACAACAAACCAAGGCACCTCAACATCACAAATTCATTAATGATGTCACTGCAACTACCAACCGGAAGTCAAGATATATAAATATTAATATAAAGCCGACTTCTGTGTTCTGCCTTGTTTTGCGATCCACGCACCTTCCACATGCAATGCAAATTTTGACAAAATTATCAGCTCGCTCGGCTCTGTGAGGAAATAAGTGCTGAAAAAATAAATGCCTCACTATGTCTATTCTCATTGCCATGGCACTGTCACTCTTATCAAAAACATGTTCATTTCATAGTGAAGTCTGACCAAGCTTTCATGAAACAGCTGGAGATACAGTATTGTTCCCAACCTAACCTAAGAGCCCTAACAATTTTGTTAACTTATTAATTTTAAGGGGGAATTTAACTTCACATTAACCTTCACATAATTGAAGGGGGTGTGTGGAATGATATACTAACTTTATTTCATTTTAATGTCAAATTCTCCCTTTCTTTCAGAGGTTGGGTTGGTAGAGAAACATAAATAACATGGTTATTGTCTTTTAACCTTACCCAAGTTCTGGAAAAGTTGGTAACTCATTAGAAATCAGGTCTCCAACATAATATTTTTCTAAAACCCTGACAATAACAAAATAACAATAGTATAAAAGCTCTAAATTGATATTAAAACAAGAGTATATGTTGTAGTTAATTTTCTATCTCAGATAATTTTTATATTTCTTTTGTCTCAACTTTATTAGCATACAGTACTATACCCAAAAGCAAAAGAAAAACAAAAATTACCTGGGATAAAAAATTAACTACAAGATATAAGTATGTTGTTGCTGTGAAACTCACAACAGAAAACCATAAACAACTGAAATATTCCTGGAGATAATAGAGGCATGCAGCCCCTCTCCGCCCCCCACCCCCCAGGATCTATTATTGATAGGTTTCCAAAACCTATTCAGCTGAACCTCATTGGTGCATGGTAACAAAAAATCAGGAAGGGGGGGATTCTCTATGTTGCCTGTACTGGGACATTGGCCTCTTTGTTCTGAATAGCGTATATACATTGTAATTCTAAAATCTATTGTAGGTGCATGCAGCATACAGGAATTTTACTTTACATCTCATCTCATAATTCTATGTAAGCTTGTCCTTTCTTCCTGTTTCAAGCCCTCAGCCCTCCGCCTCCAGCCCCAGCCTCTTATGCCCAAACATGGGACAAGGACCATTTGTGAGGACCGAGCACTGCCCCTGGGGGGGGGGAACTCCCCATATGAAAGGGGTGGGGATGCTCGTCGTCTCGCTTAGGAGTATAAATTTCGGATTTTGGTCTCACTTAGGGTGTCCTGGGCAAAACGCCGTCATATTTAGCCTTGAAAGTCTCCTTTAGGGTTGCACGCAAAAAAGTATAAAAATATATATAATGTCTGTGTTTTAACATGGTCTCCTTTAGGGGTCAAAAATAGCTTGGGCCCCGCCCAGATCGGTCTCCTTTAGGGGTTTAATTCAAAATTTCCGACCAGCATCCCCACCCCTGTCACATACGGAGTCCCCTCCGGGGCACCGCCCTCTGTCTGAAACCCTTCCGCCACTAGGGAACATTTTGTTTATCAATACTATACCGGAGGGTTGAGCATCAGCTACTATGATTTTGTAGCAACCCTTATTAGCAAGCCTTAAAAATTTAAAAACACAAGGACTTATAAATACGACGGCTGACTGGAGGGGAAACCGTAAATCAAACACGAAGTACAGAGTACAGACAATAAAATACTCAAGCGCCGGCCGGCGTTGTAAGCTGTAATAGTTTCTATAAGTTCTGAACGAGTGGGTCTTCTGCTACTCCTGGATTTGTTTTCCCCCGCATTTAACCGCCAGGATATTGAAAAAAACTTTGTTTATAGAAACCTTTCCATTCATGCAGTTACATAACTTAAGGTTATCAAGATCGGCGTAACCGGCATAAATTTAGTCTTACTTCTTTGCACTATCGCTAAAAGCGTGATATGACTCGAAGACTGCAGTAACGTCTCTTCCAGCTGCCATGAGCAAAATATCTTTGCCACCAGGATGACGGTCTAGAAATTTACTAACATCATACACCTGAGGAAAAAATATCATAGATCACGACCTTGATACATTGTAGATCGAAAGTTGGAATGTAAATTTAACGTTTAAATATTACCTTTTCGCGAACAGCAACATGAGCATTCTGTTGAGTATTCAGTGAAGATAGTTCCTCCCACGTGAACTGTGTTTTCTTCGACATATTTATTCCCAGAGTATAGTAACAGAAATAACTATAGAAAAGACGACAGAGAAGTCTACACTATTGAATTGTACATTGCGCGGTGAAACGAATTGTTCTATTCTCTGATTGGTTGTTTATCTCGTGTGAGGGCAATGTTGAAGGGCATTCAAGGGCTTGACGAGAAAGACGTAGAAAGGGAAGGGTCCCATGTTTTTCTCTCAATATTTTGTGGCATCTCTGTAGAATTGTAAGAAGCGTCACGCTATTTGACAATAACATAAAATAACATCGCTTTACGTTTATGTCCTTTGTATCTTTTCGTTTTGCATTTGATTTCTTCTCTTTAGTAGCTTTGTCTTGCGTGACTGAGTACGAACTCATGCAGTCACGCGGTGTTCTGTCAAAAAACTCCCGGGAACAAACTGCATGATAAATTGCTTTGTTGTGACAAGTTAATTTAGCAATAACAAGAACAAATCAATCATCTTGCCTAAAGGTAAGATCTCGAACTAAAAAATAAATTAATGTCAGACACAAAACAGGGAAAACAAAAGAACATTGGACCTCATCATCGTGAAAAAACAGTCAGCTTGAAAATCCGGAACCGCACGTGAACACATAAGGGCCTTTGCATGCGTGACACGTGAAACCTCGAAAACAGAGGATACGCGATGGTCGGGGTGGTTGTAGCCTGTTCCAGGCTCCGAGATGGTGGTGGAAAGTCGTTCAGTAGTAAGAAATGCGAAAAACGTGCGGGGGCTGTCCCAAGTCGTGCGCGTCTTATTTTCGCTTTGCTCCTTTTTATACGTTCCCACTATACTATCCGAGAGCCTGGCACAGGCTAGGGTGGTTGCAGAAGAATTTCAAAGTTTACCAGGAGGACGGAACAGCATTTACTGTCACCCCACAGCCGATTTGAATTCGATTTCCCCTAGGTCTTATATGCTTGATGCATCACCGAATTTTGTCTATATCAGTCATCATCATCATCGCCGTCGTCGTCGTGCCGTTTCAAGTGAATTTTTAAGTTACTTGTACTTCTACCTGTTAAGATATTTATAAAATTTGTTGGTTCTATCCAGCTTTCTGCTCTGATCAATAATTCTTGTTTTAACTTATCTGACTAATCAAATGTCCCGCGATTGTGAGTTAAAGGGCCTGTTTAACCGTCCAAGGCTCCCTTAGTACTTTGAAGTCCTTATTTTCTCCAGGGTTTCCACCAATCACTCGCAGAAACTTATGCTGCATGAGTCTGGGTATAGCTGGGTGTAAACCGACACTGTCAGAGTGAAACACAATTTCTCAATATTATTGGCAAAATCCGCCAAGTCACCAAAATTTTATAAAAATCATTTCGAGAAGCTGCTCGTATCAGTGCGCATATGTCTAAAATGGCTTTTTAAACGGACGTCCATTTTGTTCCATTCTGAGACATCCACTAAGCTACTTAGACATATATTGTAACAGACAGGTGAAATTGGGATGACATTTATGGTAGCAACAAATGATTTATTTTTATTGCTAAGCTATTAGCGATAATCTGACGCCCGAGGCAAACATATGGGAACTCACCCTTTCAAATGAAATTGATTTTTGACAGATGACTTCGCCGCTTCAAACGGTACCGTCACTAAATCGCAGACAGCAATTCATGCCTCTGACACAAACATGAGTCCATTTGGTTGCCAAAAACTGAATGTTAACCTGGAAATCAAACGAACGCAACACGTTTTGTGTTCAAAATGCCACAAAACTAGCCTTTGCTTATTGAGTAACAAAACGACTTGTTTACTCTTCCAGGTTTTAAAATTTTAAAATCCATTAAAAGATGACGTTTTAGGACAAGTTATCGCTTTTACCGCACTCTCAACTGGACTGAAAAAAAATTATCACCTGGCTAAGTACAAGAAGAAAAAAGATGAGTTTTCTTAGAAAGATATTGTTTTCACAAATTAAGGTAGATCGTTCGGTTTATAGAAATAATTACTTGAATAAACTGGATCCACAATTTTTAATCATAAACGAAGAAAATCTTTTCGTGTTTTGTGTAATTTGCATTTTGGATTTGTGAATAAAGCTTTGTGTACACAATGGACCTGCTTGCTGGAGGACTAAATTTACTTGTACCGAGGACCTCTGATCCCATGCCTCTGCAGCAAACATCAACGACAAGATGCATTTTATTTTAAGTGTTTTGGCAAAACAACGCGTTTATGATGCAAGCTCATTTACACTCTGGCCTCTTTTAATTCATGAATGTTCTATTGAAGATAAA